>NW_013952750.1:3656-5529 GCF_001266775.1 Austrofundulus limnaeus | reverse complement strand
CCTCAGTTTAGCTCGTTTGTCACGCTAGTGCCGAGCTAATACATAAAAGGCAATATAGCGTCGGCGCTAAAGCTAACAGGCTAAGCTGAGGTTCTTCTTCCATGAAGCAGCTCTGTTGTCCCAGAATGCTTTGTGTGTAAATAAAATGGCCCTGTCCGTGTTAAAAAATTTTTTTAAAAATTTACAAAATTGAACAGCCTACAGTATTTTTACAGTTAAAACGTATGTTTATCAAATAAAGTCTAATGTTCCAATTAATCATGGATCCCTTTAATGAAATGCTGCACTGGTGAAACAAGGTGTTTTTACAGAACTAGTGCTTAGATGAATGTGAATAAAACCATCAATGTGTACTCTAAATAACTTCGATTGCACTTTTTTCTGATAAAAAAAAGGCCTRATGTTCCTCATTCWTGAATTTAAAAAAAGCCAACATACGGCCATTCGAATGATGATGCAGTTGTTTCTCGTAGTGAGGCTGGTGCTGTGCTGGAAGCGAAGGTCTCTGGCCTGAAGACTCAGCTCCTGGCAAAGTTCTGTCTTTTTCTTTTCTGTAAAACACACGATGAGGTAGAATGTAACGAAGGCACCAAACATGGCACAGACCTCTACACCAACTGGGATAAAACACTGCCTGGAAATAAAAAGAAATAAAAAGGCTGTCCACTGATGTTTTGCTGGATCGCTCTAATCTTTGATGACTCATTCGCTGTTGCATCGTTTCAAGATCTTGTAATGATTATGGGAGATTCCAACCACTACAAAAAGTCTTCTCCAGCACATCCCCAAGATTCTCAATGGGCTTCAGGACTGGACTCTTTCATGACTAATTCATGTGTGAAAACGATGTCTCATGAGAGTAACCGCAGATTGAATAACCTGGTCAGTCATTCAGTATTGTCGGTTACTGTCACTCATTGAGAACATAACATTACTGAATTAGAACAGACCAACTGATGAGTGCATCACTTCAGCTGCATCTCCTCTGACCCTGATGCTCCCATCACTCCAGAACACTGAATCTGGACTCAGACCACATCACTTTCTCCTTACACGGTTCTTAATCRATTTTAGTAGTTTCAACAATCTGCTGAGATGTTTTTTCTGCTTGATGCAAATAATTTGACCCTTCTCAAACAGATTAACATCCTTTCAGTGACCACAGGATGTGTCTTTCCAGATGGTTTTTTAACAAATATAAAGCTCCTCGCTGCATGGGTTAGGATTAAAGCTGGAAACATACTCCCTGCGAACCGCCGACGTCGGCACGGTTTGTCGCAGTTTAATGACGAAAATTACGTCACCGGGCTTCGCAACGTTGTGTCGACAGCCCCTTTTGGCACATGCCCCCGGCAGAACTTTTTGACCCCCCTCCCTTGTCGACAGAAATGTGTGACTGGTCTGAACTGAAAGCGCTCGGACGGACACAGCAGAAGAAAAAAACAAAAACTCGCTTCTGACTTGAGCAGACTGTTTTGAGCAGTTTTAAAGATAGACAAACCTATGGAATGGTAATAGCTAAGAAAGTAATATTAAGATTGTGGAAAACTGACAAGATTCTTCAGTTTAAAATGTGTTTAAGTGATTTTACTGAGATTCTTCATTTGCAGAAACTGCGGTATGGTGTTGTGGGCTCCACTAATAAGTTCTGTAGTACCTGGCAGCCGTTTTTGGACCATCTTTCTCAGTCTAAGAGTGACCCCCATGCTCGCTCAGTCTCTTAGTATGCCACCTGTGCCTTTATAGACAAGTTGTACCATCCTAAAGTGTAAATGGTAACCAGTGCAGTGTATCCAGTTACTTAGATAATTGCCTTGACTTTCTCTTATTTTATTTTAATTTACTTTCAGTTATTGTATGTTTTTATTTGTAT
>NW_013952750.1:1867-3441 GCF_001266775.1 Austrofundulus limnaeus | reverse complement strand
AAAAAAAGAAAGAAAAAAAAAATAACGACTCGCTCCCCGAGCCGACCAGGAAACAGAGTTTTATAAAGATAGTCAAACTGTGAAAAACTCATGAATGGAGATAAACAGACAAACAGGCACGGAGGAATCTGAACCTGTGGAGCTTTTTAACCAGGACAGATGTGGGTAAAATTCCGTCGGGTGAGTGACTTTTTTTCTGCATTGTTGTTGAGGGGAGAAATTCCATGCAGTGACGTATGTTTCAGCTGGAGGGAGGGGTTCCCCCGAGCTCGTCGGCGCAGTGTGTAGAAACTATGAAAGGTCTGTGCGAAACCGACTGCCGACCAACCACGTGACCGCGCGTCGACCCGTCGGCGTCGGAGCGAGCATGTTTCCACTTTAAGTGTTAGCTGGAACATGATCACCCAGTAATTATCCAATGGGAGGCGATTAGTATTTGCTTAGTGAAACCCAGATGGCAACCTTTTTATGAATGATACATCTGGTTACACAACATTTAATCTTAATGAGCAAGTTTGCTTAAGGATTTAAAAATAAACATTTAAAAGTCTTAGCACCAGCTTTGACCCTTTCTAATAAAATATAAAACATCGTATAGAGATAAAGGAGCAGACTGACACTTACCAAACGATGTCACATTTCCCTCTTGGTCAAACTTCATCTGTCAAACACAAAAGAAATAAAACTGATTTCCAGAGTTGTAAAGTACTTTGTTACTGTACTTAAGTAGAAATTTTGGTTATTTGTATTTTACTTGAGTATTTATTTTTCAGCCTACTTTTTACTTCTACTCCGTACACAATTATCTGTACTTTCTACTATTTACATTTTTAAATAAGGCAGAAAGCTGTTACTCCTATTTCATTTTGGCTCGTTATTGTTAAAAAATAACATATTATCCTGATAAATTGCACCTCCTGGAAAGAGTGAATTTAACYGTAGTTGGATGAGAAGTATAAATATATACTATTCTGACACCAAACTGTGAATCCATCACAGCTGCATGCCTTTAGAAAAATTAATATATAATTTTAATATTTATGTACAAAAAAACATCAGAAACTTTCAAACTTTTACTCAAGTAATATTCTTGGAGGAGACTTGAACTTTTACCAAAGTAATTTCATGATAAGATATTAGTACTTTTACTCAAGTATCACTTTGAGGTACTTTATACAACACTGCTGATTTCTGTCATTTAGCAACCGAAGTCTGAATACATCAGCTTCAATGGATTTCACTTCTCACTGTGTGAAAAGTACAAAAGCTTTGTGAAATTTACCAGTCTGCAAAGGTTTCTCATATTACACCATAGAATATAGTTCATAAACAACAGAATCTGTAAAAACCTCACCACTAAAAARACTGGAGACACACTGGAAAGAGGAGCATCTGTCCCTCTTCTGCGGATTATGGACACTGTAAAAAAAATAAAGAATTCAATGAAGAAAACAGAACAAAAACACTGCAAACCGAATAAAATAAAGGTTCATTTATTCTTCATGCAGCTTTAATGCCTTCAATCAACACTTTGTTTACTTTTCTTCTTTGGTTAGACGTACACTCACCAGCCA
>NW_013952750.1:0-1476 GCF_001266775.1 Austrofundulus limnaeus | reverse complement strand
GTGATTGGCTGATTAGAAATTAAGTGTTAACGAGCAGTTGGACAGGTGTACCTAATAAAGTGGCCAGTGAGTGTAGATTTACATGTATAAAAATGATTAACTGTCACACCTAGAAAGAAGCAAGAACCAGGTTAAACCTATTAGAGATCCGTTAACAAGAAAAGCATGTGAACCTGCTGTCTGTGGCAACCACTTTCTGCAGCACAAACTGGTCCAAACCATGACACTACCACTTCCATGTTTCAGACATGAGATAAGCTTTTTATAGTAGAAAACAAATTGCTTCACATTAAATTTATCTTTTAAGTTGTGTTGTGTGTTATTTTTGATTTTCTTACCTCCAGGCCAGGCTGCACCCCTCCGCAGCAGGACCTCTTTCATCAGCCCTGCAGATTCAGATCTTCTGTGAAGACATCTAAACGCTGATGGGCTTTGATTGTGATATAAATACGGACCACTGTGGATCCTGCTGAAAAGTCCCACTTTACTATTTCCAAGTGGACCAGCGCGTTTCAGCGGGTGACCTTCTGCGCGTGCGCAGCAGAGGAAGAAGGTTCGAGCCCCATCAAACCTCGGAAGAAGGGGGCACAGAGAGCTGAACTGGCTTTTTGGATAAATGTTTCCAGCGTAAGTTGTCCTGGAGGAGTTCATACAGCCGGCCAGCAGCGGTCTGTGCAGTTTAACCTCCACACCGAGAAACACCGCCTTCACACCGACTGCCATGCTGGTTCTTGTTCACCACAGCGAGGAGAGGTCATGAAAAATGTGGCAGCATAAAATAAAAGAGAGCTTCTGCCTCCATGGCAAGGGGAAAACAAAAGTAAAAGTACATGCGTGGGTTAAAAGTTTGAACGAAGCCTCTCAAAGAGGTAGTTTTAGGGCAGTCCAGGCTTACAGGTTAAACACTGACCGTCGATAGTTCAAAATGTTTTTACCTCTTTTCAGTGCTCCGTTACTTCCGCTTACTTTTTACTGGTAACTAACTTTTTACTGGTAACTCGTTGTGACATTTACCGAAAACACAATTATGAGAAACAAACACGCCGAACTGATGATGACTTCCCAAAATCAACACACAAGTCAGAAACTGGTTAGCATACAGTTCTTCTTCTATGTCAGATTCACTCTGTCAACGAGCACAAATCGCTGCACTGCCACCCTGTGGACAGAAAAGGTGTTACGTCGAGCCGGTTTCCCCAGCGTTTCCTTACCGCTCCGCACCGCCCATGCGGCAAAAAAACGCGCGTGCTTGTTCAGAGCTATTTTCGCCTCATCCGAGCCCAGTTTGATGAGCTGCTGACCCGCATCATTCAGCTGATGAGCGCCTGTCCATCTGTCTCAGGTTAGTTTGGATCATTCAGGAGACTTTTTATTCATATTGTTTTAAAAATGAGCAGTGGTGAAAGTAGTATTTTTTAATAAAACTATCAAATTCTTCTTAAGTAGTAGCTCAAACCAGGTTTATAGGTGTAAATC
>NW_013952749.1:585449-585840 GCF_001266775.1 Austrofundulus limnaeus | reverse complement strand
CTGTTTCCTGCAGGTTAGACTGTTTCCTGTTTATTGTTTCCTGTAGGTTAGACTGTTTCCTGTTTCCTGTAGGTTAGACTGTTTCCTGCAGGTTAGACTGTTTCCTGTTTCCTGCAGGTTAGACTGTTTCCTGTTTATTGTTTCCTGTAGGTTAGACTGTTTCCTGCAGGTTAGACTGTTTCCTGTTTCCTGCAGGTTAGACTGTTTCCTGCAGGTTAGACTGTTTCCTGTTTATTGTTTCCTGTAGGTTAGACTGTTTCCTGCAGGTTAGACTGTTTCCTGTTTCCTGCAGGTTAGACTGTTTCCTGCAGGTTGGACTGTTTCCTGTTTCCTGCAGGTTAGACTGTTTCCTGCAGGTTGGACTGTTTCCTGTTTCCTGCAGGTTATGGTT
>NW_013952749.1:583928-584449 GCF_001266775.1 Austrofundulus limnaeus | reverse complement strand
TGTGTGTGTGTGTGTGTGTGTGTGTGTGTGTGTGTGTGTTACACCTGTCAGTCAACGTCACGTTGACGAGCAGCTCCAGCGTCAGAGGCGATGAGGACACGGAGTGATGGATGCTTCCTGCCAAGCCGCTGACCTTCTGCTGAGGAGCCGTTTGATTTGTTGCTGCTGTTCCACTCGTCTTCATCGACGAGCTGATGAAGAGCAGAAACCAGGGAGATGAAAGAATGAAGGAAAAGGAATATTTTTAGAGGAGAAAGGGGCGGAGCTAAAGGACATGGAGGGAGGAGATAACTGATGGAAACATATGAAGAGGAGATTTAGAATCACAGAAATCAGAAAATAAAAGTGTTCAGATTGAAAGTTCAGGTTCAGGGAGGAGGATCATGAAGTTCTGTGGGTTTAGAGCCAGTTCAGGTCACAGTGTGTCATTTGATATGGTAGTTTGGTTCAATGGTCTGATGTGGTAGTTTGGTTTAATGGTCTGATGTGGTAGTTTGGTTTAATGGTCTGATGTGGTAGTT
>NW_013952749.1:582124-582928 GCF_001266775.1 Austrofundulus limnaeus | reverse complement strand
TGGGTTCAAACCTGATCCAGACTGAACCAAACTGAACCAAACTGAACCAAACTGAGCCAAACTGAGCCAAACTGAACCAGACTGAGCCAAGCAAGAGTTTTAATGCTGAGTCAGCATTTAGACTATTAGAAGAGCAGGTAAAGGTCATGAGTTATATCTGGTCACAGGTACAATCTTTTTACTAAAATTATTTATTTTTTGTTTATAAATAACCGGTAAAAAATCTGTTAATAACCNGATCGGACCAGCTCAGTGGTTCTGATCGGACCAGCTCAGTGGTTCTGGACTCTGTAAACATTTGAAGCTGTATGTATTGTTCTGAGAAAGTCCTGAAGAAACTCCAACTAATTTTAAAAACGACTCCAACATTCAAGATTGAAACTTGTTCATCCTGAAGACTTGGATCAGGTTCTGAACATGTTGACCTGTTTCTGACCTGAACTGGACCTGAACCCTAAGTCTTGGTTTTAAACTGCATCTTTCTGGTCTTTAAGAGACTGAAGACCCTTTAATCAGATCTGCTTTATTCCTTTGATTAAATAATAATAGGACTGAGGTCCATGTCTCGGTTTGGTTCTGTCTCCTCCTCTTCCTCTGCTTTATTCCTCTCTGACACAACAAGGTCCTTCAACATGACCGGGTCTCATCAGAACTGGAACAGAGACCGGCTCTGTAGTCTGAGCCTGTCTGACACAAACCAGACGAGTGACTCATCTTCAAACTGGAGTCACTTCAGATTACTCTGAGCTGGGTTCAAACCTGATCCAGACTGAACCAAACTGAACCAAACTGAACCAAACTGAA
>NW_013952749.1:579963-581124 GCF_001266775.1 Austrofundulus limnaeus | reverse complement strand
CTGTGTGTGTGTGTCTGTGTGTGTGTGTCTGTGTGTGTGTGTGTTTGTGTGTGGGGTGGGGGGGCAGAGTGAAGGAGAACAAGCTGGACAGGGTTCAGGTTTTAATGAACAACATCCAGATCTGATGCTTCAAACGAACAACGACCCTCAGCTGGTCCACAGTGATCTGAGTAAGGACTGTGGAGAACCAGCTCTTCAGGTCCTGAGGACCTGGTTCTGCTGTGGACCTGGTTCTCCTGTGGACCTGGTTGTCCTGTGGACCTGGTTTTCCTGTGGACCTGGTTCTGCTGTGGACCTGGTTTTCCTGTGGACCTGGTTCTCCTGTGGACCTGGTTCTGCTGTGGACCTGGTTCTGCTGTGGACCTGGTTCTGCTGTGGACCTGGTTCTGCTGTGGACCTGGTTCTGCTGTGGACCTGGTTCTCCTGTGGACCTGGTTCTGTTTGTTCTGGCTCAGACGTTGGTTCAGGTCAGAAACATCAGGTGTTCTGCAGCTGCAGGAACGTGGTTTATTCTACTGCAGCTGATCTAGTTGTTGTGTAGTAGTTGTGTAGTAGTTGTGTTGTTGTGTATCTGCAGCACTCCATGATCTCATGATGCCTCACTGCACAGAAACAAACACAACGAGTGAGAAACGAATTAAACTTCCATCACTGTCCCTGAGAGACACACACATCAGGTCACTGAGTGTGTGTGATGTGTGTGTGTTTAATGTGTGTGTGTGTGTGTGTGTGTGTGTGTGTGNGGTTTAATGGTCTGATGTGGTAGTTTGGTTTAATGGTCTGATGTGGTAGTTTGGTTTAATGGTCTGATGTGGTAGTTTGGTTTAATGGTCTGATGTGGTAGTTTGGTTTAATGGTCTGATGTAGTAGTTTGGTTTAATGGTCTGATGTAGTAGTTTGCTTTAATGATCTGATGTGGTAGTTTGGTTTGAGAAGGTCTGATGTGGTAGTTTGGTTTAATGGTCTGGTGTGGTAGTTTGGTTTAATGGTCTGATGTGGTAGTTTGGTTTAATGGTCTGATGTGGTAGTTTGGTTTAATGGTCTGATGTGGTAGTTTGGTTTAATGGTCTGGTGTGGTAGTTTGGTTTGGGGGGTCTGGTGTGGTAGTTTGGTTTAATGGTCTGATGTGGTAGTTTGGTTTAATGGTCTGATGTGGTAGTT
>NW_013952749.1:578008-579112 GCF_001266775.1 Austrofundulus limnaeus | reverse complement strand
ACCTGTAAATAACCTGTAAATAACCTGTTAATAACCTGTAAATAACCTGTTAATAACCTGTAAATAACCTGTAAATAACCTGTTAATAACCTGTAAATAACCTGTTAATAACCTGTAAATAACCTGTAAATAACCTGTTAATAACCTGTAAATAACCTGTTAATAACCTGTAAATAACCTGTAAATAACCTGTTAATAACCTGTAAATAACCTGTTAATAACCTGTAAATAACCTGTAAATAACCTGTTAATAACCTGTAAATAACCTGTTAATAACCTGTAAATAACCTGTAAATAACCTGTTAATAACCTGTAAATAACCTGTTAATAACCTGTTAATAACCTGTAAATAACCTGTTAATAATCTGTAAATAACCTGTAAATAACCTGTAAATAACCTGTTAATAACCTGTAAATAACCTGTAAATAACCTGTTAATAACCTGTAAATAACCTGTAAATAATCAAATGTAATAATCCTGACAGGCAGCAACACAAACTGTAAGTCAGCAGATTGTCTCTTGTCCTTCAGCAGGTTGGACTGGTTCAGACTGAGGAGGTGGAGGTGTTGGGTGGGAGATGAGGGTGGGGGGCACCAGCTGTCAGAGCTGCTGCACTTCGTCTGTTTTAATAAAAAGATGAAACCTATTTGACTCCTGACCTCAGAGACCTGACCTAGCAGAGAGGATTTTAATCCCACAGCACTTCAAACGTTCAGGATTATGGATTATCCGTCTGTCAGAGAACAAATGACCCCGCTGACCTCAGAGCCGCTGCAGCAGACAGGTCAGAAACACCGAGACCACAAACTGTCCTTCTCTTCTTCAGGTACAGTTCTGTTCTCCATCACCTGAAGACCCTGTGAGGACAGAGACAGGAAGTGATGAAGAGACAGGAAGTGATGAAGAGACAGGAAGTGATGACGAGACAGGAAGTGATGGACAGGAAGTGAGGAAGAGACAGGAAGTGAGGAAGAGACAGGAAGTGATGATGAGACAGGAAGTGATGACGAGACAGGAAGTGATGACGAGACAGGAAGTGATGATGAGACAGGAAGTGATGACGAGACAGGAAGTGATGACGAGACAGGAAGTGATGAAGGGAC
>NW_013952749.1:576110-577054 GCF_001266775.1 Austrofundulus limnaeus | reverse complement strand
GGTATGATTTCGGTGGTTCAGGTGTGGTTTCTATGGTTCAGGTGTAATTTCTATGGTTCAGTTGTGATTTCTATGGTTCAGGTATGATTTCGGTGGTTCAGGTGTGGTTTCTATGGTTCAGGTGTAGTTTCTATGGTTCAGTTGTGATTTCTATGGTTCAGGTGTGGTTTCTATGGTTCAGGTGTAGTTTCTATAGTTCAGGTGTAGTTTCTATGGTTCAGGTGTGGTTTCTATGGTTCAGTTGTGATTTCTATGGTTCAGGTATGATTTCGGTGGTTCAGGTATGATTTCGGTGGTTCAGGTGTGGTTTCTATGGTTCAGGTGTAGTTTCTATGGTTCAGTTGTGATTTCTATGGTTCAGTTGTGATTTCTATGGTTCAGGTATGATTTCGGTGGTTCAGGTATGATTTCGGTGGTTCAGGTGTGGTTTCTATGGTTCAGGTGTAGTTTCTATGGTTCAGTTGTGATTTCTATGGTTCAGTTGTGATTTCTATGGTTCAGGTATGATTTCGGTGGTTCAGGTATGATTTCGGTGGTTCAGGTGTGGTTTCTATGGTTCAGGTGTAGTTTCTATGGTTCAGTTGTGATTTCTATGGTTCAGGTGTGGTTTCTATGGTTCAGGTATAGTTTCTATGGTTCAGTTGTGATTTCTATGGTTCAGGTGTGGTTTCTATGGTTCAGGTGTAGTTTCTATAGTTCAGGTGTGGTTTCTATGGTTCAGGTGTGACTTCTATGGCTCATTTGTGATTTATATGGTTCAGGTGTGGTTTCTATGGTTCAGGTATAGTTTCTATGGTTCAGGTGTGGTTTCTATGGTTCAGATATAGTTTCTATGGTTCAGGTATGGTTTCTATGGTTCAGGTGTGATTTCTATGGTTCAGGTGTAGTTTCTATGGTTCAGGTGTGGTTTCTATGGTTCAGGTGTAGTTTCTATGGTTCAGGTG
>NW_013952749.1:571654-575972 GCF_001266775.1 Austrofundulus limnaeus | reverse complement strand
CACACACACACACACACACACACACACACACACACACACACACACACACACACACACACACATCAGAACTAATCGATCTTCAGTTTTATGGATCAGAGGTTCTGACAGAGACACAGCAGTGCAGCTCTCACTCCCTGCGCTGCTCAAACGGACCTGTAAGAACGAGTCCAGGTTCAAGTCAGAACCAGTTTTCAGAGCGACACCCTCACCTGGTCTCACAGGTCTGGACCTGAGCAGAACTTCCTCTTCAGGTTCAAGTTTTACAATAAGCTCAGCTGTGATTGGTTCCTGTGGTGAGGAGGCGGGGCTTAAGGTCTTTACAGTGAGTGTTTGCTGTGTGAGGCCCCTCCCCTTTCTGGTCCCTGAACAGGTGGGAATCACCATGGCAGCAGATTCTGGGTGCCGCCCATCATTCCGGATCCTTCTCTGGTCCTGATGGTCAGGAGGACACAGGAAGTGGTCTGAGTCTGGACTTTCAGAATAAGAGTCTGACTTCAGAGAAGAAAGCTGGGTTCTGGTTTGTGGTTCTGGTCCACACCTCTCGGACCCACTCGGAGCAGAACCAGCAGGATAATAAATGTGATTGAGGAGCTCCTGGATCAGAACCAGACAGTTCTGGGTTTGAGTCGGGTCTGCGGTGCTGCTGGAGTCCACAGCTCCGGGTCGTTTGTCTTCCTGTCGATGGTACTGACAGCAGGTTCTGCTGGGAGCCACGCTGCAGCGTAAACAGGATTTATGTCCAAATTGTTTTCTAACTAAAGTGTAAAGATGTGGTATCGAGCCCGGCCCGGCCCGGCCCGGCCCGGTCATTTATTCTGTTTAACGTCTCGCAGGAGCTGTAATTACTCTGAGCAGATCAGAGGCCGAGCTGAGCAGGAACATCACTTCAGCTTTGTCAGCTCGTTTGGACTCCTGGCTGCTGAACAGAACCAGGTCCAGAAAACAAACAGGAGTTCTGATTCGGTCCTAGCTAACCTTCAGTCGGGTCAGAACCAGGAGTGCCGGTGAGCTCAGCTGGAGAAGTCTTGGTTCTGTTGGTACCTCTGCACACCTGGATCCTCCAGAGCCTGCAGGCCCGGTCCGGTTACTGCAGCGTTTGGTTCGGGTTCTGTTTCTAAAAACACCATGGATAAAAATGTTGCTTTAAAACAGGGTTTGTGTGTGAAGACCAGCTCCCTGAAAGTCCTGGTTCCAGAGGTTCTGTGAGGTTCTGGTCTTCATCAGTTCTGTGAAAGTTTTTAGTTTTTAATCCAACCCAACTTTAAAACTCTGCTGCTTTAGTCAGAGACGAAGCTCTGCAGGTAGAAACACTGCAAGATTAAACCCAGTGTGCTATGGCAGGCCATTATAACACATATTTATGGCAGGCCATTTTAACATAAATCTGTGGCAGGCCATTATAACACAAATGTATGGCAGGCCATTTTAACATAACTACGGCAGGCCATTTTAACAAAAAATTATGGCAGGCCATTATAACACAAATGTATGGCAGGCCATTTTAACATAAATCTACAGCAGGCCATTTTAACATAAAATATGGCAGGACATTTTACCATAAAATATATGGCAGGACATTTTAACAAAAGATCTATGGTAGGCCATTTTACCATAACATCTATGGCAAGCCGATGTCACATAAATCTGTGGCAGGTAATTTTAACATAAATCCATGGCAGGCTGATTCACATAAATCTATGGCAGGACGTTTTTACTTAAATCTTTGGCAGGACATTTACCATAAACTATGGCAGGTAATTTTAACATAAATCTGTGGCAGGCCAATGTCACATAAGTCTATGGCAGGACATTTTTACTTAAATCTTTGGCAGGTCATTATTACACAAAMCTATGGCAGGACATTTGAACATAAAATGAGCTTGGTCTGCCTATCTGTAACTACATTCTAGATAGTTTAAATTTTGTTTTGACCAGGAACAACTACATGTTTTACTGAATATTAYTTTAAAATATTTGCATTTACAGTCAGTCAGAAGAAKAAWTCAAAATATCTCAAACYTAATTATGACGAGTCAAAATGACATRTTTTGATATCTGAAATAAAAATTGTTGAGCTGTCCAAACAGTTGCCTGCAGAACTTTGTGAAGCTGCATGGATCAGTACAGAAATACCTTTGAAACTTTCTGCCAACAAGCTGCAGAAACCTGTGATACGTTGACTAACAGAGTAATTATTCAGGATATCTGTTCATTTAGAGATATCTCAAACAGTGACTCATCAAAAATACAGTTGTAGAAAAAAATTGGTTTTGCTGAGTCATTATTAGCTTTCAAAATATCTGCAATTAAATTAGCATTAGTTTAATTTTATTTGTGTGATATAATCAATCTTTAATATATCTTTAATTAGTCAGAACAATAAGTGAGATAACTCAAAGAGAAATAATGACTCAGCAAAACCAACTTACGGATAACTACAACTGTGTAAACCATTTTGACTTGAAACTTAACCTGATATCATTTAAACCAGTCAGAATGTGATTAGTGATATTTAATGAAGTAATATGAGGAGGTGTGGTGAAGTTGATTTTATGTTAAAATGGCCTGCCGTACAGGTTCCTGTTTGTGGGAAGAAAGAGCAGAAAGTAAAGAGTTAAAGTGAAACAGGAACTCTGCTGTCTGCTGTTTTACCTGCTGAGCTCAAATTTAATCAGATTTAAATGTTGAGCAGAAGGTTTGCATGAAGCTGCAGCAGAGAGTGGACCTGTTGTTGAGCTGCTGCTGCTCCTCCTCCTCCTCCTCCTCCTCTCTGTTCGCTCCATTTAACTGAAGCCACCAGCTACATGAATACCCATGAAGAGCAGGAGCTCTGCCAGCAGCTCCATTACAGTCTGCCCCCCACCTCCTCTGGCCTCCCTCCTGATCCAAACCTCCCTCAGCCCATCCGATCTGGAGGATCTGAGTCTCTGCAGCTGCTGCTGGTCCCGGTCTACATCTGTAGTCCTGGTCTACATCTGTAGAACCAAGATCCGTTCAGTCCAGACTTGACCTCTGGTCACTAAAACTCATCCTGGTCCTGCAGAGACCTGAGTCCCAGGAGGACCTGGATGGACTGAGGAGAGACTCCACACAGAAAGAGGTCCAAACCAGGGCTCAGACCCAGGACCTTCTTACTGTGAGACCACCGTTTGAACCACTGAACCACTGTGGTGACTTTTCAAAATAAAAGTCTGGCTCAATAAGCTCTGAATGTTTTCCTTCAGCTCTTCTGCAGAAAGTTTGTTTTTAAATAATTTATTTCTTGATGTAGTTAAAAATATTTAATCTAAGTTCAAAATAAAAGCATCAGATAAAGTAAGAAAATAAAAGTTTAAATGTTTGAACCTGGATTCTGTTTCAATTCTTGATTTTTTATTGTAAAAGTGACTTTTTTTTTTTTCAGATGAATAAACTGTCTTTTTGTCTCTCTGCTCCTCCTCCTCTTCCTCCTCCTCTTCCTCCTCCCTGCTCCGTTCAGGTTGGGGAGAGGGAGTCCGGAGCCTTCGGATTGGCTGCCAGACACACGGAGCCCCGCCCCCTGCTCCTCCTGATGATGATGAAGGTGGTGAGGAGGAGGAGAGTGAAAGTGGAGAGGCAGGAGGGCAGACGTGTTGCAACAGATGGCCCGAGGAGCGGCTGGACTCTGACACGGTTAGACCCGGGTTAGACTGAGGAAGAGGAGGGAGGAACCGTCCTCCTCCTCCTCCTCCTGCAGGACAACATGTCAGAAGTTTGGTGGAAATGGGAGCAACAGTTGAAAGGAGGTCTGATCTGAGCCTTCCTCCTCCTCCTCCTCCTCCTCCACCTGCTGACGGACAGGAGCAGCAGGAGGTGAGTTCCTCTTCCTCTTCCTGTTCCGCTCCACTTCCTGTCTGTGACTTTCAGCTGTCAGGGTTCTGTTTGCTTCTTGTCTSCGGAGCACGTGAGGCCCAGGACCCGCGGGTCCGTCAGAACCAGGAGGGAGGAGACATGAAGGGAAGGAAGCAGGAGGGAAGTGGTTTCCTTCAGCTCTATGTTAAAATAACAGAACAGAACCAGAACCACAGGAGACCTAAAGTGGGACAGACCTTAGACCACATCTTTAGGTCCAGATCCAGGTCTTTCCTGATCCAGAATCATAAAACTGATCTGGTTTCTAAAGTTCTTTATGATAAAACTAAATCAACCTTTATGACACTTCAATTTATCAGAAAAAACAAAACAACTGACTGTTGAAGCTTCATCATCATCATCATCATCATCATCACCATCATCATCATCATCATCATCATCATCATCATCATTCAGAGGAACATCAGAACCAGAACCAGCACTGGAT
>NW_013952749.1:569334-570654 GCF_001266775.1 Austrofundulus limnaeus | reverse complement strand
GGTGTGGTTTCTATGGTTCAGGTGTAGTGTCTATGGTTAATGAGTGGTTTCTGTGTTCTTGGTGTGGTTTCTTTGTTCCAGGTGTGGTTTCTATGATTCAGGTGTAGTTTCTATGGTTCAGTTATGGTTTCTATGGTTCAGGTATGGTTTTGGTGGTTCAGGTGTAGTTTCTATGATCCAGGTGTGGTTTGGGTGGTTTAGGTGTGGTTTCTATGGTTCAGGTGTGGTTTCTGTGGTTCCGGTGTGGTTTCTATGATTCAGATGTGGTTTCTGTGATTCAGGTGTGGTTTCTGTGATTCAGGTATAGTTTCTATGGTTCAATTGTGGTTTCTATGGTTCAGGTATAGTTTCGGTGGTTCAGGTGTGGTTTCTATGGTCCAGGTGTGGTTTGGGTGGTTTAAGTGTGGTTTCTATAGTTCAGGTATAGTTTCTATGGTTCAGGTATGGTTTCTATGTTCCAAGTGTGGTTTCTATGTTCCAGGTGTGGTTTCGGTGTGGTTTCTGTGGTTCAGGTGTAGTGTCTATGGTTAATGAGTGGTTTCTGTGTTCTAGGAGTGGTTTCTACGATTCAGGTGTAGTTTCTATGGCTCAGGTATGGTTTTGGTGGTTCAGGTATGGCTTCTATGGTTCAGGTGTAGTTTCTACAGTCAGGTTTACAGATCTGTGTTTTTGACAGCTTGTAACAAAGATGGCCACCATCACACATTCTGTTCAGAGTTTGGGTGAGGATTAACCATGTTGGAGACAGTCAGATCTTCCTCACAACTCCTGATGAAGACCACTGATCTGACTGTTGGCAGCAGAAACCTGGTGAAGCTGCTCGCAGACCTCAGATGTTGTTTTTTGATTCATTTTATGTGACGACAGGTTTTTCTCAGTCTGAGTCAGACGAAGGTTGAATGTTTTTTAGTTTTGTTCAGCTGCAGAGCTGCGAGACCAAAACAAGTCCGACTGAGTCTGAGACCAGTTTTACTTTGAGTCCAGAGACTCTGTCTCTGAATTCCCTTTGATTTTGATTCTTTGCTGAAAATAAAGACCGTTCAGACTGAGAGTCCAGACCTGCAGTGTTTCAGAACAACACTTATAAAGTTAATAAAACTCTAAATCAGTCTTTAAGTTTTAATCCTGCTGCTGAGAACACAGCAGAGTTTCCTCTGTTAGCAAAATAAACCCGTCAACAGGAAGTCTGTGTGGCTTCTGCACACAGGAAGTGAGAAATGTGTGATCAGGACTTTTTCAGCACAAAATGAAGATGGTGCACGCTTTGACTTAAAGGAGAATAAATCACAAAATGCTTGTTTAACTTTCTAGTTTAGATTT
>NW_013952749.1:563806-568334 GCF_001266775.1 Austrofundulus limnaeus | reverse complement strand
GCCGGGAAGGATCCATCAGACCTGTCCTTCGATTCGGACCAAAGGAAGGACGTATTTGTCGACTGCATCGGAGGAGTCTTCAGTTTGAGATGTACTTCGTCGCGGCGCTGTGACGTATGAGGACAATGAATTCGGCCTTCGGAGGACCCGTCCTGTTGTTTTGGACACAGCCAATATTCTTTCAATAAATAAACACCAGGTAGTTCCCCTTTCCTAAATAATACTCATGATGTCACTTCCTGTTACATTTCATCTTGGTCAAATTAAAAAGAAAATATGCAGTTATGTACACAAAAAGTGTCAAATTGTGTGTATTATACCAATTTTCTTAAATATAAATATGTTTTCTTTGACTTTTTGTTTTGAAGGATATTCKCGTCACAGGCACACATTTAAACACGCTGAGAACAGTTCAGTCAGATGTTTACAGACAGTTGTTTGGTCTGAGCTCCTAACGAGCACTCATTAAACCTCACTTCATTTCCTCTGCAGAGGAGGAGCACACATCTTTACAAACACACGTCTCCATGGTCTCTGTTGTCTTTAAGTTCTGCTGACAGTCGGCTGTAACATTACAGGTTCATTCGTTTCTTTTGTTTTCATCCAGACAACTTGTTATTGAAAGCTAACGTTAGCGCTGAACGTCAATCAGAATTAAACATACAGCAAACCAGGAGGGACAAACTAGAGAAATGTGTTTCAGATGCGGTGCACAGGACACCACAGGAAACATCTCATACCCTGTGAATCGATTTTCACAAATTTAAGTGAAATCGATCCAAGATCGGTTTAAATCGATTTTTTTTACCCAGTCTAAGTCTTTACTCTTCTTCTGCCTCTAAATAACAGTTTGTTGTTGACAAATAGAAGTGAAATACAGAGAAGTAAACAACAACAACAACAACAACAAACTGAATTTCCAGTTGTCAGTTTTCCTGCGGTGTTTCACATCCTGTCAGGTTATTCTCAGGATTATTTAACTTCGCAGCATCGTTGGTTTGTTTCCTCTGATCGTCTCTGGAGCCTCGCCTGAGGCTCTGGGTTTGGACCCGCTCCCTCAGACCCATGAGTGACTTTCAGAGTTCTGTTCGGCCCGTTTCACATGATGAATCATTGGCAGACGGATGATAAACGGCGTGTCTGCAGGTCTCACAGGTCTTGTTTCCTGTTGAACTCTGCAGACTTTGGGATGAGCTGAGGCCCGGGTCTGGAAACCTGAGCTTTGCTGCAGGACTGGTTCTGGTTCTGTCTGCTGCCACATTAGCTCCTGAGGGATTCCCCTGCTGTAGTCATCGTCTGTGTTRACATCCCTGTGAGTTGGCTGCTGTTGGCCAATCAGCCTGCAGCTCTTCTCTTTGTCCTGAGTGATTTCAGCAGCGTCTGCCCTGAGAGCAGAGAAAGCTCCTGCCTCCAGCTGAACAAACCAAACTTTAAACATGGATTCATAAAGACAAACAGCACATTAAACCAGTTTCTGCCCCGAACTGACCCAAAGRCTAACAAGTTAAAAACATGATGCTGATCAAACAGAAGACGTTCTGAGACATTTTTCAGTTGTCATCACAAACAAAACGTCAATAATTTAATGCTTTTTGGTTCTGTTTGTAGTCCAGCTTCTTGTTCGAGTAGGGTTTGGGTCTGAGTACCCCCCTTATAAAGGTGAAGATATTCCAGGGACCCCCTCATAAATCTCATGCCAATTTAAAARTGATTTACTGCCATTTTAYTGCCTAAATACTATGAGAATAACTATTGTTTGTTTGGTTGAGTAACTTTGTTTTACCGGTGCATTGCTCCCCTCATGCATTGATGAAGTTTTTTTTAAACAAGAAACAAAATTAACAGTTTATTACAATTTTTTGAGAATCCATTCCCAAATTATAGCTCGTGAACCCCTGGGACCCCAGTTTGAGAACCTCTGATTTAGAGGAGTATTATTGTGGAAATCATCAGCTTTATCACGATGTTAGAGGAACATAAGATGATGAAATGGATCAATGATATCATCATGTCTTGATGTAACTGAATCATCAATCATTTAATCAGTGAACTGATATGGATCGATGCATTGTTACACCCCTAATGATTATTTCAGGATGAGGCTGTTTGGGTCATTTGTTCTGAATCAGTTGGATATGGTTTTAGTTACTATAAACATTTTGAAGAGCAGAGAAGCAGGTTTMCTATCGACAGAGTCAGATGTTTCTTCTGGAAAACTTCCTGCTATTTTGAAGTCCAGGACCACATGGATAACATTTAAACCTTTAACCTGCTAGCTGAGACCTGTAGGGTCATTGCTTGATGTCTTTTTATCTTGGCATTGTGTAACCACTGTAACGCACAACCTGAATGCTCCTGAGCATCAAAATGATGTTTCTGTTAAATAACAACCATCATGTTGTATTCTGTTGTGTGTTTATTTTAGAAGATGGTGACATGGATATATTTAGCTTTGTTTAGTTTGGTGACAGAAAGCTTGAACCTCCTCCTCTGTCTGTCTCTGCAGGGCTGAAGACAGCAGGCGCCGMCGCTCACACTTCAGGTAAATCCTCCATTTGTCTGTTAGTGACGTGACATGTGGCTGTCTGACAGGAACAGCTGTGATACTTCACTAGCTCTGATCAGGTCTGCTGACTACAGGTCTCAGAGGTCTGGGTACAAATTCTGTAAAGACCTGGTATTGGACCCTATGAAGACGTAATATCAGACCCTGGAAAAACCTGATGTCAAACCCTAAAAGGACCTGATATCAGACCTTATGAAAACCTGGCATTAGACCCTGGAGAGACCTGTTATCTGACCATGGGAAGATCTGATATCAGACTCTATAGAGACCTGATAATAAACCCTAGGAAGACTTGATGTTAGACCCTGGAAAGATCTGACATTAGATCCTAGAAAGACATAATATTAGACCCTAGAAAGATGTGGCATCAGACCCTATAAAGACCTGATATCAGACCCTATAAAGACCTGATATCAGACCCTAGAAAGACCTGATATCAGACCCTAGAAAGACCTGATGTCAGACCCTATAAAGACCTGATATTAGACCCTGGAAAGATCTGATATTAGACCCTAAAAATACCTGATATTAGACCCTATGAAGACCTGATATCAGACCCTATGAAGACCTGATATCAGACCCTAGAAAGACCTGATATCAGACCCTAGAAAGACCTGATATCAGACCCTGGAAAGATCTGATATTAAACCCTATGAAGACCTGGGATTAGACCCTGGAGAGACCTGATATCAGATCCTGGATAGTCCTGATATCAGACCCTGGTTCCTGGTATTAGATGCTATAAAGACCTCATAGTAGACCTTATAAAGATGTAAAATTTGATAAAAAAAAATTCTTAACCCTTGAGCAACAGAAGTTTCTAATGGTACCAGTGGTCCTGTTTGATGGTTCCATTAGATCTGTTTGATGGTTGTAATGGTTCTATTTGATGGTACCACAGGTCCTGTATGATGATTTTACTGATTCTGTTTGATGGTACCATAGGTCCTGTTTTATGGTTCTACAGATTCTGTTTGATGGTTCTACTAGATCTGTTAGATGGTACCACAGGTCCTGTTTGATTGTTCTACAGGTCCTGTTTGATGGTACCATAGGTCCTTCTTGATGGTTCTACAGGTCCTGTTTGATGGTTCCTGGTGACCTGGAGTTTTTCCGTGTGGAGGTTCCATGTTTCCTCAGTCTGAAAGGGTTCTGTTTGTGTTTCAGTCGGCTGGTTGTGACCCGGTAACTGCAGGTCCACATTCCTGATTAATGACGCCGGCCAGACCCAAACAATGAGAACCCACCGACACTGCAACAGAATAAATAGAACTGTTCTTTAGGAATCAGGGGTCGGCTGCAGGGCCCAGTGGACCCTGACAAGGCCTGGCTTTAACCCTGCAGAGCAGCGGGTCAGAACCAGACCCACAGAACCTCGGCTGCTCCCACTGACTACTCTGTGTGTGGAAATAGGTTTTTACACTTCAGGAACCAAACCAGAACCACGAGGGTTTCATCATAAAAACAAAGAACTGATTTCATCTGAATGTGCAGATTTTATCAGAGGAGTGTCGACCCACTGGACCTCCAGAACCTTCAGAACCCTGTCGACTTCACTTCTCCTTGGAGAAATTCTGCTGGGTTTTCTTTCTTTAATTCAAATCATTTGTTGAATGAATTCCTGCTTCAGAAATTTGTTTCAGTGATTTTTAGAAAAAGGACCAGAAACCTCATCAGGGTCTCTGTTAGTCCAGCTCAGACCCTGATGACCCTCTGCAGGGAGGGGAGGCACATTAATCTGCAGAGGAGAAACCTCTGTATCTGCAGAACAGAAGTCCAGATGTTCTGACTCAAAAGTCAGAACATCTGTTCAGTGGAGCCGACAGGAAGTCCAGAACCACGAAACCAGTCAGCTGTTCCTGCAGAGCGACAGCAGGAAGTCAGCTGTGTGTTTCTGACCAATCAGACAAAACTGAGACAGAATGAGAGCTTTTATTCTGTAAACGTGTGTGTGTGTGTGTG
>NW_013952749.1:558354-560039 GCF_001266775.1 Austrofundulus limnaeus | reverse complement strand
GTATTATACAAATACTATATACTGTATAATACTGTATATTATATAAATACTATATACTGTACAAATACTGTGTATTATACAAATACTATATACTGTATAATACTGTATATTATATAAATACTATATACTGTACAAATACTGTGTATTATACAAATACTATATACTGTATAATACTGTATATTATATAAATACTATATACTGTACAAATACTGTGTATTATACAAATACTATATACTGTATAATACTGTATATTATATAAATACTATATACTGTACAAATACTGTGTATTATACAAATACTATATAATGTTTAATATTGTATATTATACAAATACTATGTACTTTACAAATACTATATACTATACAAATACTATATACAGTATAATACTATATATTATACAAATACTATATACTGTATAATACTGTATATTATACAAATACTATATAATGTACAAATACTGTATATTATACAAATACTATATACTATACAAATATTATATACTATATTAATACTGTTTACTATAAAAACACTATATACCATGCTAATACTATATACTATAGAAATACAGTGTAATATACAAATTCTAAATAATATATAAATACTATATACCATACAATTACTACTGTAAAAATACTGCATACTATACAAATACTGTATACCAGAGGTGCCCAAAGTGGGGCCCGCGGGCCAAAATTGGCCCGCCGAGCCATTCGATTTGGCCCACCAGCAGTTAGATTGTAATGAGGTTAAGATTAAATGTAAAATACAAGTAACTACAAGAGACATTTAGATTAACGCCCATATATAGATTTGCACACCTTATAAGACCACATATACTCAAATTTTAAATTATGAAAAGTCCCATGAGTCTTTGCTGCCTGAGCATACGTTGAACTTTCTCCAAGTCCATGGGCTGAAAAAAAAAACTAAAGAATGTGGGCAACCACACTGGCTGGTTGTTTAAATAAAACAATTTAAGTATTTGCATTTCTTATATTACTGCATTTGGCCCGCGGCCCTCAGATTTTTTTTTTTTAATTTTGGCCCTCTCAGGGAAAATGTTTGGGCACCCCTGCTGTATACTATACAAATACTTTATGCTGTACAAATACTATATTTATACTAATACAATACTGTAGAAATAGAATATATCATAGAAATACTACACATGTTTATGGTTCCTGTCTGATCTTGTTGCTGTGGATCGTCACGTTCTCCTGCTGGGAACCAYTAAGTTGTATTTTTATCACCTGGACTTCAGCTGTAGTTTATAAATGTAAATTTCCAGTTGGCTCCTTCAAACACAAACCAGTCATCATGTTTGCATGAACTGGTTTACAGCCTGGCCTCCTCTGGTGGGAATATTTAAATATTTCTGTGTGACAGAAAACTGTGAGCAGGAAGTGACCTCAGGCTGCACAGGAAGTCTTAGTAAAATAATGCTCACCTGGATTATCTTTGAGATTAAAGGTGTTTCAGGACGGCAGAGGTCCACTTTGGTTTTGACCCTGTTCAGATTAGCCATTAGCTCATCAGCTGTGTCACAGAGCCTGTTCAAAGGATCATCTACAACAGGTAAGATATTAATGGTTCCTAACCTTCCTACATAACCTCACTTCAAAATGTCTGAACTTATTTTGGGTTCGATGGAAGAAAAAGATCAAATCTCACCTGAAAATTTTCAG
>NW_013952749.1:552757-555000 GCF_001266775.1 Austrofundulus limnaeus | reverse complement strand
GCAGTAAAATAAAAGTTTCTATAAATACAACAATCCTTACTTTTAGAACAAACTGTTGTCTTTTGCGCATCAGTATTTCAGCGAACAGTAAGTTGCAGATTTTTAGACAAAGTTTCGTTTAGCGCCAGCGGCAGAGGTCACGTGACTTCAGCCATGTTTTCTCCAGTTTCACAGAGCCTCAGCAGGACTCGTGTGTTAAACAAGTTCAAACTGAGAGGAATAAATCTGTTGTTCTCCGAGGCTGGAGTCTCTCCTGAACCGAAGCTTTAAGCTGCAAATAAAACCGAGCCAAGCCATCGATCAGAGCCGCCGTCGGCTGTGAGTCACACGCCCAACCACAGCATCTATAGGAGGACGGAGCTGTGCGTTTGGATGAATAAATATAAAAACATCCAGCAGAAAGGAGTGTCCAGAGGTCACCTCCCTGCAGAACTCTCCATCAGTCTATTTGTGTCTGTGAGTGGGCAGGATGCATGGAGCGCCCGCAGGGAAGGAGAACACAAACATGTTGGGGCTCTGTGTCRGTTTGCTTTCAGCTCGTTAGGAATTAATTGGAGCTGACATCATCAGGACGGGGGGGTGGGGTGGGGGGGTCTAAAGATGAAAACAGTCTGAATCCAACCAGAGACATTTACAGATTTGACACCAGTTGTTTAATTAAATTCATCGACGCCTTGTTGGTGTTTTCGTGCCAAAGAAGACGCAGGTCCAAATGTTCCCGTTCACCATGACAACAGGGAATCAAACACGCGGCACAGCTCAGGTCTACATCCTGACGTGTCATCTGACATCTGGAGGATGAATAAAACAAACCTTAGTTTTATTAGACTTTGTCTCAGTTTCAGCTTGTTTCATCAGATGGATCTCACTATTTCTGTTCTCACAGGAAAAAACAGGTTTTTAAGTTGAAATGTCCTCGTGTCCATCCTCCTCCTCTGTCCTCGCTACATCCTCTTTTATTCACACGTTCTGTCTTTGAGTGTGAAAATTAGCATAATTAATCATAATTAGCATAATTTCTCCATGTGGTGGCCAACTATTTAGATTTTTAACAGCTCAGTTTTAGCTCAGAAGGATCTGARTTTATTCCAGGTTGTTCGATGGTTTTTGGCTCTTTGAGAAAGTCTTATTTTTTGTACAAATATTGCAAAAAACCTTTTGAATTCTTCGTGCACTGACCCACTCAGCTTCAGTCTCACTAGCTGTGTTTACATGCACAAATTTTTTGATTGGATTGAAGCATATTCGGATTAAATAATCCGATTGTATGGTTTACATGGGCACAGTCTGATCATGACGAGTGTTGCACCAGGCTTTTAATCAGAATAGAAGCACTGACATGTACAGTGTTAACTTTCCCTAAAAAACACAGAAGACGAAGTTTTACATCCGCGATGAACATAAACAAATGTATTCTGAGGGCCCAGAATGGACCTGCGACAGGTTTTAATAATGGTGATGTTACTGCGCTCCCTGGGTGAGCTGCAGGGGACATGCAGATTTTATTTTTATTTTTATTTATTTGGTGAAGCGCCACAGGCTGTTTGTCTTCCTTCTTTATAGAAAGAGAAAACAGGAGGAAAAGTTCTGTGCTGCAGGAAACCGGTGGATTAAAGTCAGCAGACATGAGCAGTCAGGTCAGTTTTCCACAATCACAATAAGATGATCAGATTAAGTGTTTACATGCACGCTGTTCGGATTATCACTCGGCATTAACCACCTCTCTCATTCCGACTACAAATTCATTCGGATCGAGCTGAATCGAATCAGAATAATCTGAATGGGGTGTTTACATGACACATTTTTTTAGTCTAAATGGCCTTTTAATCCGATTACTTATGTCCATGTAAACTTAGCTACTGTTTGTTAAACCTTGAGCCAGGCTAGAAACAAATGGGGGCTCGTCCGGGATGACCTCATGCGTTGGTTTTGTGTCTAACTAGTTGCAACTCTGAGAAACTCTAGTTTTATATTCCTCCACAGTAAACCGACACACCTTTCAGTTTCTCTTCCAACTGTAAGGAGCAGGTGGGCTTGAGGACCTTCTGTCCTCAGGGGGACTTTCCATTGAATTCCATTCATTTACCGCTCATTTCTACAGCCAAACCCCCGACCCACCCCGTAAGGAACAGTGTGTCCTCACCAGGCTGTGTGCACCGGGACAATGGTCAAAAATTTTAATTGTCCCCACCAGGTAGTAAAAACATGCACACACACACACACACACACACACACACACACAC
>NW_013952749.1:551242-552575 GCF_001266775.1 Austrofundulus limnaeus | reverse complement strand
TTACATGATACATCAGACTAAAACTGTAAAATATAAACTTTACATGATACATCAGACTAAAACTGTAAAATATAAACTTTACATGATACATCAGACTAAAACTGTAAAATATAAACTTTACATGATACATCACAGAATAAAACAGTAAAATATAAACTTTACATGATACATCAGACTAAAAACAGTAAAATATAAACTTTACATACATTTTTATGTAAAGAAGGTGACCTTTGACCCCAGACAGGCTGCTGTCGGAGCTGACTGTGACCCAGCCGTTGAGCAGAGGTATAATCCAGCAGGTCGGGGGTCAGTCTGCTGTCAGCTCTCTTTTTAGGTCAGTTTCATAATCAGACCGAGTGATGTAACTGTAATTTATCTGAGCTGGGTTACTGAGTCCAGAATGAGTCCACTGGTTCATGAGATAATACACACACACACACACATTCTTCTATCCTCATGGGGACTTCACATTGACTTCCAATCATTTACTGGTTTCTACAGCCACACCTTGGTCCTGACCTCCCACCCAGTGAGGAGCAGAGGGTCCCCTCAAGACAAACAACTCCTTTCTSTAAGAAACCAACAGAAAAATGGAAATGGTTCAGTTTTCTGTAATGAAACAGATTTTATTTAGTAGCAGAAGAGAAGTATAAAGGTGATCAGTTTTTGGACGCCTGACTTTTTGTTCTGTTTTTTACTTCCTGTTTTCAGGTTAATAAAGTAGAAAAGCTGTGAATGATTGAAGCTCATCAGCTTCAAACTGATGCTTTAAGGAACCATCAGTCATCAGTTTTACATGCTGAAACTCAGCGTTCAAGCTAAAATAATTACATTCAGAACAGTTYTTTCCTGTCAACAAACTTCTGTCCTGCAGCTCATTAATCATCTGCACAGAAACACAAACACAACATTTAATAAATGCTCTGGATTTAATAATTAATGCCCTTTAATTATCTGAGGTTCATCAGATGTTCTGGTTCCAGCTGCTCCTCTTTAAACACATTAAATTAAGTTGAATTAATTATCGTAACGTCTGACTCAGCAGATTTTAAATGAAGCTGTCCTCAAAGAGTTAACAGACCAAGGAGCAATTCTTGTTAATTATTCAGCTCCATGTGTGCCGACCCGCTGACGTCCTGAGGTTCTGATCGACCAGCTGGAAGTGAAAAACTTTCCTCCACAGCTGATGATGAAGTTACTGCTGTGAATGTTTGAAATTTAACCAGCCAAGCTCAAAAACAAAGCTTCTGCTCCTGATTCCTGCTCATCTTTTAGTTTTTAATCCATCCATCCATCCATCCATCCATCCATCCATCCATCCATCCATCCATCC
>NW_013952749.1:548649-550644 GCF_001266775.1 Austrofundulus limnaeus | reverse complement strand
TTTTCCTCTTTCAGCAGAGAAATATTAGATTTTTACCTGAGAGGAAACATATGAGATAAAACACGTTTAACATTATTTCATCAGTCAAACAATTAATCTATTCAGGACTGAGCCAGACTCTTATTTTGAAGAGTTGTTCGAATTGTTTAAATGCTAAATTCTGATGAAACTTTTAGTCAACAAAACTGTTAAAACTCTTCAGGAACTATGGCAGCGGCCATGATGGAAAAATCTAATAATAAACAACCTGCTGACTCACTGGTTGTCATGGTGATACCCGCCTTTTCTGGGGAACAGAGGGGGGAGGGGAGGCTAAAAACTGCTACAGAAATTAGCATTTTAAAAACACATTTTACACTCATTTWAGTTGTCAAAAGTTCTGAAAAGTGTCACGTTGCTCTGATGTTCAGCCTGGTCTGTGAGCACATTTTGATAAGAAAAAATAGATTAAATATGTTGGTTAAATTCTAAGCAGTGAGAGAAAGTGGAGACACCATGTTTTTGTGAAAGTTAATGGTTTAAGTGAAACTCGCYGCCATCACTGGGAACATGTTTTAGTTTTATGTTGCTGCCACAGTTACTAWTAAATATTCCARTGGAAAAATCATGCATGCTCACAACCGCACACAAATATCTGGGGTTTCTGACGGCCATTGAAGGTGTATATATAGATGTAAGTGTGGATGTGGATATGTGTATGTGTGTGTGTTTATAAGGAGAACAGTTTAAAATAAAAATCTGTCGGTAAAAAAAATTAAGTTTCAAGCGGTTGTGTTCATTTATAAACATGTTTTTATTATTATTCTTGTCAGAAATCAACAGCTGGTAGAGAAATAAACGTGCCTACAGCAGGTCCATTAATTCTGCAAATATTACCTCTTAAAGGTAATATTTGCAGAATTAATGGACCCTAAGTTAATGTTTTTTTATATTAATAATACTAAAATATTGATATTTTGTTCATTTTTATCTATTTTTGCTCCTGTTTAGCGTCGTCTCAGTTGTTAGGTGACAGGACATACGNCCAGGTTGTGTTCAGTAATGACTGGTTTCTGCTCATGGACTCGTGGCTCCAACACATGGACCTGACAGGTTAACCTGCGTCACATCAGGGTCTTTCTGCCTCAGCAGGTCTGATTTAATCTCTGATCCCAGCCCAGCTGGAACCACTGGTCCAGTTCAGCTGGAGCGCTCCATCAGAACACACACACTCCTCTCAGTGTGTGTGTGTGTGTGTGTGTGTGTGTGTTCACGAAGAGATTTGTGAGTTTTTCTAAGTGCCTTGCTGAAAGCTCATCTCCTGCTGTGTGACTGAGAGGATTTCAGTTTTATTATGTGAGAAACAAAAGGCTGCAGATWATTACTGCTGCATCTGTGTGTCGGCTTTTCACCCTCCTGTCACGTTCTCCGGTAATTACTGCGACTAAAAACTGTAGCTTCATCATTTCWTCTGGGACCGGCTCAGAACTGTCGCCCTCACTCCGTAACTAAACYCAGTCTGTCAATCAAACATACTTCCTTGTTTCCATGGAGAGATGGTTCTGGTCTGCTGCAGAACTTTATGAWCCAACAGGAAGTCAAACAACAACAATCTGAAAACCAATTCTGACTGAAAATTCACAAAACAAGAAATCAAATCAGCAGAAAGGCTGAAGAGCTTCAGTGCAGCTACAGTCAGACTTTTATTTTGYAACTCCTGGTTCKAAACSCTTCCTGTTTCGTCCTCAACATCAAAGATCAGAGATGACATGGTTGATCCTAGGAGAAGAAAAGAGTCACTGGTGTCCATGGAGATGAGGGATTCAGGCAGAAACACAGAGTAAAAAGAAAACCTCAGAAAAACAGTCTGAGTGGAAACAAGACGAACTTGACCCATGATCAGCAGGAGGTTCTGATGGTACCACAGGTTCTGTTTGAGCGGTTTGATGATATCACAGGATCTCTGGGATCTGTAAGATGGTACCATGGGTTCTGTTTGATGGTACCACAGGTTCT
>NW_013952749.1:541895-547082 GCF_001266775.1 Austrofundulus limnaeus | reverse complement strand
GTAGCTAAAATTAGCAGAACAGTAGCTAAAAGCAGCAGAACAGTAGCTAAAGTTAGCAGAACAGTAGCTAAAATTAGCAGAACAGTAGCTAAAAGCAGCAGAACAGTAGCTAAAGTTAGCAGAACAGTAGCTAAAATTAGCAGAACAGTAGCTAAAAGCAGCAGAACAGTAGCTAAAGTTAGCAGAACAGTAGCTAAAATTAGCAGAACAGTAGCTAAAAGCAGCAGAACAGTAGCTAAAGTTAGCAGAACAGTAGCTAAAATTAGCAGAACAGTAGCTAAAAGCAGCAGAACAGTAGCTAAAGTTAGCAGAACAGTAGCTAAAATTAGCAGAACAGTAGCTAAAAGCAGCAGAACAGTAGCTAAAGTTAGCAGAACAGTAGCTAAAATTAGCAGAACAGTAGCTAAAATTAGCAGAGCTGCAGCTAAAAGACCAAAGAAGCAGAAGCGCTGTGGAAAGTCATAAGTAGCGAAACAATAACAAACAGCTAAAAGAAGCAGAAAGCTAGAACAACGGTTTAATGCTGACTCAGCATTCTCTCTGAGGTGAAGGAGACAAACAAACAAACAAACAAACAAACAAACAAACATTTTATTAAAACATCTAAAAACTCACTGTTGATTTTATGTCCAACTGAACTTTTCTTTCTCCATCCATCCATCCATCCATCCATCCATCTATCCATCCATTCATTCATTCATCATCCATCCATCCATCCATCCATCCATCCATCCATCCATCCATCCATCCATCTATCCATCCATTCATTCATTCATCATCCATCCATCCATCCATCCATCCATCCATCCATCCATTCATTCATTCATCATCCATCAACCATCCATTTATCATCCATCAACCATCCATCCATCCATCCATCCATTATCATCATCCATCCATTCATCATCATCATCATCATCATCATCATCATCATCATCATCATCCAGTACTCCCAGCTACAACTACGCTCCAAACCCAGACAAGCACTGGATCATGCGCTACACTGGTCCCATGAAGCCCATCCACATGGAGTTCACCAACCTGCTGCAGAGGAAGCGTCTGCAGACCCTGCTGTCTGTGGACGACAGCATGGAGAAGGTACAGCTGGTACCTTCAGAACCTCCAACACGAACCTGTCTGATCAGGGAACTCAGAACATGTGTGTGTGTGTGTTTGTGTGTTTGTGTGTTTGTGTGTCAGCTGTACAACATGCTGGTAGAGACGGGCGAGTTGGAGAACACCTACATCATCTACACGTCTGACCACGGCTACCACATCGGACAGTTTGGTCTGGTTAAAGGTGGGTTCTGATGGTTTGGTCTGGTTAAAGGTGGGTTCTGNTGGTTTGGTCTGGTTAAAGGTGGGTTCTGATGGTTTGGTCTGGTTAAAGGTGGGTTCTGATAGTTTGGTCTGGTTAAAGGTGGGTTCTGCTGGGGTTCTTTAGAGCCTGTGGACCCGTCACACCTGTAATCCTAACCCTGGTTTTAATTCATGCCACAGGTAATGTTTCACCTGTTTGCAGGTAAATCCATGCCGTATGAGTTTGACATCAGAGTCCCGTTTTACATCAGAGGACCCAACGTGGAGCAAGGCAGCATGTAAGATTAGAACCAACGACCTGAAACCCATTAATCTGATGTCTGCTGGTGTTTCTCTCTGGGATCAGTTTGTTGTTTTTCACTGTCATTAAATGTAACATCAGTCCTGCTGTGATTCTTATTCCTCTGATTCTCCACACTGAGACTCTGACTGCAGGTAAGACCATGACTGATCAGAGCTCKTCCACATAAACACATTATGAGAATCCCCAGTGACCGGGTTGAGAGTCCAACTAATGAAAAATAAAAGAGATCAGCGTGGCAGCAGAATACATCACAGAACAAATCAGATTGTTCTGTTCTGCAGAGAGAAGCTGAGCGACAGGAAGTTCTCTTCTTCTTTCCTGTTTCAGCAGCTTTTAATGCAGATTGTTTAAATGTTCACCAGAACCTCCTTTTATCTGCTTTTATTTTTTATTTATTTTTTATTTATTTTTATTTTTTTTTTTGCTTTTTAGTTTTTTAAATCTCAGGGTTCCACGCTCAAGATTTTAGATTTTTCAACCCAACAGAAACATCTAGATATTCATGAAGGTTGTGTTTTTATTTACTGAAGGTTTTACAGATAAATTTATTTATTGTGTAAAATAATGAAAAACATGAACGGTTTTATTGAGTTCATAAAAACTCTGAGGCTTCCTGCTTTTAGAATCCAGACTGAGTAAATAAGTGGACGTTTCACCACAGATCAGCTCAGATTGTGTGTTTGAGACGACTCTCAGCTACTACCAGCCYTCTCTGTTTCAGAAACCCTCACATCGTCCTGAACATCGACCTGGCTCCAACCATCCTGGACATCGCTGGTCTCGACACGCCTCCTGACATGGACGGGAAGTCCYTCCTCACCCTGCTGGACACGGACAAACCTGCCAACAGGTACACTCACACATACAGGCTTGTATTTCTATCCTTATTAGGACCGTTCATTCACTTCCATTCATTTCCAATTGTTTCTATAGCCTTACCCAAACCCCACCAGTACTTATTGAACCCTGACTCCACCAGTACTTACTGAACCCTGACTCCACCAGTACTTACTGAACCCTGAACCCACCAGTACTTATTGAACCCTGACTCCACCAGTACTTACTGAACCCTGACCCCACCAGTACTTACTGAACCCTGAACCCACCAGTACTTACTGAACCCTGAACCCACCAGTACTTACTGAACCCTGACCCCACCAGTACTTACTGAACCCTGAACCCACCAGTGCTTACTGAACCCTGAACCCACCAGTACTTACTGAACCCTGAACCCACCAGTCCTTATTGAACCCTGAACCCACCAGTGCTTACTGAACCCTGAACCCACCAGTCCTTATTGAACCCTGACCCCACCAGTACTTACTGAACCCTGAACCCACCAGTACTTACTGAACCCTGACCCCACCAGTACTTACTGAACCCTGAACCCGCCAGTCCTTATTGAACCCTGAACCCACCAGTACTTACTGAACCCTGAACCCACCAGTACTTACTGAACCCTGAACCCACCAGTACTTATTGAACCCTGAACCCATCAGTACTTAACCCTCAACCTAACCCCTCCAGTATTAAAATAACCATAGTTTCACCGTCTTAGGACCGGTCTTTGGTCCTTACAGGAATAAGGAGTATTTTTGGTGACAAGGTAGGTGTGTACACCAGAAACTGTTCTAAAAATGTAACAAACACAAGGACACACAAACACACACAGCTGTAAATACAACGTTAGCACTGATGCTAAGTCTCTGCTAGCATGTGAGATACTTTTTAGTTTCTTTCAAATTTTTTTAATCCAGTTTTAAACTTGCTCTAAATAAAACTTTGTTCACTTTGAAAAAACATTTTAATGCTGATGATGTTGTTCAGGTTTCAGGTGAGCAGGAAGTCGAAGGTGTGGAGGGACTCGTTCCTGGTGGAGAGAGGGTAAATACACCTTCTGCCRCTTCAATGGAAAACTGATGAAGATGATTTATTGGTGGACAGTAGAAATGAGTTTTGGCTTTAAAACTCTTTCAGTCTGGGTTAGAGAGTACAACACATGGAGACGTTTTTTGTGTTTGCTGGTTTGATAAAAACAGACAAAACATTTTTTTCTTCTTCGTTGGTAAAAGATGCTGTTTGTTTGCAGGAAGTTGCTCCACCAGCGAGTTGAGGGGAAGGAAGTGTCGCTGGAGGAGAACTTCCTGCCCAAACACCAACGAGTGAAGGACCTCTGTCAGCGGGCCGAGTACCAGACCCCCTGCCAGCAGACTGGACAGGTACCCAAACAGCTTCATCAACACTCCCAGGTCCAGTACCGGTCCGGTTAGTCCAGTTCAACCAGTTTCATACTGGACCGGTCCAGTCTGGTTTCTGGTCCTCAGGACTGTGTGGACCCATTAAACCAGGTTAAACTCCTGAGTTCAAACTAAACCAGTTGTTAATGTTGTGTTTTCAGAAGTGGCAGTGCGTAGAGGACGCCACAGGAAAGCTGCGACTCTTCAAATGTAAAAACGAATGGGGAGGGGCTAAAAACCTCCAGAGGGGCGTGGCCAGCCGCCAGCGTCCAATCAGTATCAAATCCCAGCTGTATCTGTTGGACTCGGACGCCTGCAGCTGTGACTTCAGTGACCTCAGACACGTGAACTTTGGACCATTTGTGTCGAAGTCGTTCAACAAGAAATCTTTCTTTAAGAAAAGTGAGTTTGTGCCTCCGGCCAGCAGGGGGCAGCAGAGAGTCCAAACTGAAGAAAACACTGCCTGTAGACAGGAAGTAGTGTTTTTATTTAGGGTTTTTATTTATTTTATTTGTTGTGTTTACTGTTAGTGTTGAAGCTGTAACCTGCAGCGCCACCTGCTGGTCAGAAAACAGAATCATTTATTTCAACAGATCTGATCASCAGATGTTTAGATGAAACAATTGTTAGTGACGTGTCAATAAATACAGGTTATTTTCACATAATATCCCTTTCAGCTCCAGAGGTTTATTAGTATTTTTAAAATATAGAAATCTGAAAAATATTCTTTAGAAGAAACTTTTATTTCAGAAATCTTCAGTCCTGTCAGAATCATAAGCCTTATTTTTATTTTTTTAACGATAAAACTGAAAATTTTAGTTTGATTTTTGTTGTTTTTCTGCATCAGAATTCAAAACTCTGAAGAAATARTCAAAGAATCGTTTCAGCCGCTCTCTGACCGAGCTTTACGATCACCACGGTAACCGCAGCCTGGTGGGCGGAGCCAGTCCAGGTCAGCCAATGASAGACGAGTCTGAGGATGAGTCCAGTGGGATGGGAGGAGTTTCCAATGTTGCGGCTCCATCGAGCGCCATCAAAGTGACGCACAGGTCAGAGATGATTCGTTACCACCTGCAGGGGCGACCAGGTGACCCCMTTTATGTCTGTTAGCAAAATATCTGCAGCTGATAACCTTTAGACTCCAGATTACAAGAAACCTCATATAAATTTACAAAAATAGCAAAATCTGTTGCAGTACTACATAATAAGGTAAAGGAGTTATTTAATGATAAAGCACAGTTTATATTATATAACGCAATAATTGTTCCACTTTTGATTTATTGTGTTGAAATTTGGGGTAAGGCATGTAAACCATTTACTAATTCT
>NW_013952749.1:523344-541885 GCF_001266775.1 Austrofundulus limnaeus | reverse complement strand
GTTTGTTTGTTTGTTTGTTTGTTTGTTTGTTTGTTTGTTTTTTTGTTTGTTTGTTTGTTTGTTTGTTTGTTGGTGACTCACCACGGTGATCTTGCTGCTGGTTTGTTCGCGGGTTCGAATCCGCAGCTTGTTGACGGTGGTCTCGGCGATGTCAGCTCTCTCCTCGGCGTCGTCCAGCTCATGTTGGACTTTACGGAAACGCACGGCGGTGCTGCTCACCTGCTCCTCCTGGTGGTGGAGGAGGAGAAGTTCTTCAGTTTATTTACAGCAGATTTTAAAAGAGAAACGACTCCTCCCAAATTAAATGTTATTAAATTAAACTGGTTAAACTGGGGAACAGACTTTCTTTAATCCTAGCTGGAGCATTTTCTGACATGAAGTTTTGGATGAAGAATCTTTGTGTGAAGAATCAAAGCAGTTCTTCGACTCACAGCGTTCTCAGCTTGTCTCTTGTAAGTCTTGACTTTAGCTTGCAGCTTGTCGATCAGTTCCTGCATCCTCAGCAAAGTCTTCTTGTCCTCCTCGGACTGCAGGAGCAACAGAACCAGTGAGAGAAGACCAGGAGCAGCAGAACGAATGAGAGAAGACCAGGAGCAACAGAACCAGTGAGAGAAGAACAGGAGCAACAGAACCAATGAGAGAAGAACAGGAGCAACAGAACCAGTGAGAGAAGAACAGGAGCAGCAGAACCAGTGAGAGAAGAACAGGAGCAGCAGAACCAGTGAGAGAAGACCAGGAGCAGCAGAACCAGTGAGAGAAGACCAGGAGCAGCAGAACACCTGCAGCAGCAGGTCTCACCTGGTACGTCAGCTCTTTGACTCTCCTCTCACAGCGACGAAGTCCTTTCTGATAATCCTCACTGTTCTTCTTCTCCAGCAGCAGCTCCGTCTGCAGCTCCTTCACCTGCACACACAGCCCACCTGTGAGAGCCGAGCAGGGCTTCATCCACCAGGTGACTGAAGTTCATGCACCTGCAGAACTCACTCTTGTCTCCAGTTTGTAAATCTGCTTCTTTCCTCCTTTCAGAGCCGTCTGCTCCGACACGTCCAGTTTCACCTGCAGCTCTGTCAGAGAGAGGCTAACAGGTGAGGTCAGGTCAGGTCAGGTGAGGTCAGGTGTGTGTTAAAATACTCTGCGAACCTTTCACGGTGGACTCCATGTTCTTCTTCATCCTCTCCAGGACGGTGCTGCTGTCCTGCTCCTTCTTCAGCTCCTCGGCCATCAGCGCCGCCTGCAGGAACACAGACAGGAAGCAGCTGCAGTGAAACCCAGCGACTCGGCGGTGTTCTGTGAGGAGGGGTCAGAGGTCAGGACTGACATCGGTGATGGCCTTCTTGGCTTTCTCTTCAGCGCTGCGGCTCTCCTGCACGGCCTCGTCCACCTCCTCCGTCAGGTGAGACAGGTCCACCTCCAYCTTCCTCTTCTGGTTCACCAGACCTGCGTTCTGACACACAGGAACAGCAGATCAGTTCCACCTGTTCTTCCTGATCCACGTGTCGGACCGGCTCGGTCCACTTTACTTTTGACTCGTTCAGACTTTAGAGTTTTACATTGAGAACTTTCCAAACCCTTTTGAGAACATCCTGTAGGTTCTTGTACCTGCGTGGTGAGCAGGTTGGCTCTCTCCACCACCTCCAGCAGCTCGGTTTCGGCCATCTTTCGAGCCCGGTCGGTCTGTTCCAGGACGCCTCTCAGCTCCTCCTCCTCCGCCGTCAGCAGTGAGCACCTGCGCTCCAACAGGACCACCTGCTCCTGGAGCTGATTGGTCAGCTGGACCCGGTCCTCCAGCTCCACCTGCTGCTCCTTGACCTTCAACAGAAACCTGACGTCACCTCAGAGCTGTGTTTTCCTGACGCGTTCAGGTGAGCGTACCTGTGTCTGCAGGTGTCTGATGATCCTCTGACTCTCGGCTGCCTGCCGGTTAGCGTGTCCCAGCTGAACCTCCATCTCYTTCAGGTCCGACTCCATCTTCTTCCTCAGGCGGACGGCCTCGCTGCGACTGCGGATCTCCGCCTCCAGACTGGTCTGCATGTTCTCCAGGGAGCGCTGGTGGCTCCGCCTGGTGGGGAGACGCAGTGGGTCGGCGTGGGCCGGTTCAACGGTCCTACTTTAGCTGCCGTTTAGCTCCTTTCAGCAGGTTTTCTCATTTTAGCTGCTGATTTTAGTGTAAGCATTTGTTTTGGTACTTTCAGCTAAGGTTTTGCTAATATTAGCATGTGCTATGCTAATTTGGGCACTTAAACACATTTTGTTGCCAGTTTTACTTACAGTTTAGCTAATTTTAGTTTTACGATTTGTTTTACTGATTAAGCTGCTAGCTACCGCTCTGTGACATTTAGCTTTTAGCTACTTTTCTGCCTCTTTTCTCCTTTTTTTAAATTTTCCAGAGTTTTAGGTTTTTCTGCAAAGTCTTTCTGATTTGTCAGGCTGTCTCTGAACAAAGCAGAACAATGAGTAATATTATTTAGGCAGCAGTAGCAACTATATATATTAGTTTTTAAACTTTTTTGCTCTTATTGCTGAGTTGCAGTCATGTGACCTGGATGACAAGTCAAACTCAGAGGGAGGACAGGAAGTGATTCGCTCCGGTTCAAAACAGTGAACTGGATGACAGCGAGTAGGATAATGACCTAAATGTTCTGGTGCAGACGAGGTATTGTTCAATAATATGAATAAATTTAGGATCTGATCCATATGATCTTAATAAAAATAATTTGTCATATAATCTGGAGAATTTACTGTCGTTGAGGCGATCTGGTGCAGAGCTCGTATTATACGAGGAGCCAGATGAAAGCTCTCAAAAGCCTCGAAGCTACAATTATTTAGTTTCAGGTTGTTGTCCTGTGACAACAATGCTAACGCTAATGCTAACAATGACTCAAACCTTCTCTTGGGACAATCAAGCTAGGACGTAAACACAATATTATCTTCCCTGGCATATGAAGGCTTGTCTTTCTAAGTAACCGTCCAATAAAATATCAGATAATAGGATTTAAATGATTTGATTCTTACTGTTAGAAAGGTGTCGCTGCAAACTCTTGAAATGTTCGTTTCTTCTCGTGTTTTTAGATTGTTGATTTTCTTTTGTCGTCTTTTATCTGACTCACTACTTTCAGGTAAAAAGCTTTTATCTTTCTCCTGATAAAACAAGTTTGCAACATGTGCAACAACTGTACATGGCACAGACTTTAGACATTTTGATGCTGAACCAGAAGGAAATGGGGCTGCATCTACTTCCTGCCCCCTGTCTGCATATTGTGACGTCCATGCTATGTCATTCAGCTACCCAACAATAAAGGGAAACTGTTGTACTTTTGCTCACATCAGCCGAGCCAACCTTCGATGCTATGACATTCAGCTACCCAGCAATAAAGGGAAACTGTTGTCTTTTTGCTCACGTTGGCCGAGCCGACCATCGATTCTACATCATCAGCTACCCAACAATAAAGGGAAACTGTCGTATTTTTGCTCACGTCAGCTGAGCAGACCATCGATGCTACATCATCAGCTACCCAGCAATAAAGGGAAACTGTTGTATATTTGCTCACATCAGCCAAGCAGACCTTCGATGCTATGACATTCAGCTACCCAGCAATAAAGGGAAACTGTTGTACTTTTGCTCACGTCAGCTGAGCAGACCATCGATGCTACATCATCAGCTACCCAGCAATAAAGGGAAACTGTTGTATTTTTGCTCACATCAGCCGAGCAGACCTTCGATGCTATGACATTCAGCTACCCAGCAATAAAGGGAAACTGTTGTATTTTTGCTCACATCAGCCGAGCCGACCTTCGATGCTATGACATTCAGCTACCCAGCAATAAAGGGAAACTGTCGTATTTTTGCTCACGTTGGCCGAGCCGACCATCAACTCTACATCATTCAGCTACCCAACAATAAAGAGAAACTGTTGTATTTTTGCTCACATCAGCCGAGCCGACCATCGATGCTACGGTTAGCCTGGCTAGCCCTGGCTGCTGTTCTGTCCTCTGACCTCTGAGTCATTTGGTACCTGAGGTTTTCTATCTCTTCGTCTTTCTCGGCGATCTTTCTGTCGACCTCAGTCCGGATCTGCTGCAGCTCCATCTGAAACCTCAGGGTCTTGCTCTCCTCGTGCTCCAGCGTCCCCTGGGCGGTGGAAGGTACGACGGTTAACGCTCAGGTTCAGGTGAGCTGTCAGGTGCCCGAAACAGGAAGTCTCACCTCTGCTTCCTCCAGAGCAGCTCTGATGTCGCTCTTCTCCACGTCCAAGATCTTCTTCATCCTCTCCAGCTCGTGGATGGTCTTCCCTCCCTGACTGATCTGGTCTGTCAGGTCCAGGATCTCCTCTGAAATTAAAGAGTGCTGTAAGACTCGACCCTGTAAACAAAGATCAGTGCARCACACAGGTACCTTGCAGGTTCCTGTTTTCTCGTTTGACGGTCTCCAGTTGGTCCAGAGCTTCTTCGTAGCTGTTCTTCAGTTTGAAGAGTTCGGTGCTCAGACTGCGAGACTCTCTCTGCGACGCCTCCAGCTCCGATTGACTCTCCTCAAACTTCAGCTTCCAGTCGCTCAGCAGCTGTGTCAGACCACACAAACCACCCCGAGTTCAGAGCTCGGTTCCAGCCTCACCACGCTCTCGTCTCACATCTGGACCAACCTTGTCGAAGTTTCGTTGCTTCTTGTCCAGAGCCAGAGTGGCAGCGTTGGAGCGCTCCAGTTCAGCCACCAGGTCGTCGATCTCTGCTTGCAGACGCTGCTTGGTTTTCTCCAGCGAGGAACATTTAGCCTGAGTTCCTCCCAAGGCTTCTTCTACAGTCTGCAGTTTCACCACCAGCTTCTTCCTGCGAACAGAAAATAAATCTGATGAGAGGCTGAGAAAAAAACTCTAGATTTGTGTGTCTGTAGGCAAAATATCTCATGAACCATTGTGTGAAAATGATTGGAGCTCTCAGAAAGTTCTTACTGGATGGACATCTATTGGAGTCAGCCTTATCCAAGATGGCCACCACAGCTAAACACTGACATGGCAACAACTCCGAGTTCACAGATACTGAGCTAAATATTGGTGTGGTAGTAGCTGAGAGTTATTCCTAGATCATATTCAGGGTAATAACACATTGGATAGTATACCTTACGAATCTGTCAGGACTGTAGATGAGTWCGACCTACACTGAGCCAGCCAGTGGTTTTATGATGGACCCCATATTTGAGGAGGGGGCTCCATCTAAAACGGGGGTGTCTGGACATACAAAACTGCTTGTAACTCAAACACTATTCAACATAAGAGCTTCAGGTTTTTTTTTTGTTTAGCTCTGATGAAGGGCTGTCCATCAGGCCCACCAATGACCACCCCCCCCCCCCCCGATCCACACCCAAAACAATAACTCTATTCTGAGTTCTGGTGCTTTGTGTACGTGCGGGGGCCATATGCTARCGCTATGGAGTGTCTAGTTTGTTTTGAACTGGGTTAATGTAGGACTTCCTGGTTGTGTTAGCTTACTTTGCGTCTTCCAGCTCCTCTATTCTCAGCACAGCGTCGGTCTCGTACTTRGCTCTCCACTGAACCACCTCGCTGTTGGCTTTGGACAGCGCCCTCTGCAGCTCAGCTTTGGCCTCCTGCTCCTCCTCCAGCTGCTCCCTCAGCAAACTGCCGTCATGCCGAGACCCCTGCAGGGCGTGAGCCAYCGCCACCCGAGCCTGCAGCACCGATACAAGATGTCAGAGCACACCGTGACGCCTGCGTTTGTTGACACACGGCTCAAAGTTCAACAGAAAGAGCTYAAYATGTTAAAGTTTGACATCTTACCTGGCTACCTTCCTCAAGTTGCTTCTTCAAATTCTCAGTGTCCTGACTGAAACTGAGCTTGGAGCGCTGCAGCTGACCGATCGTAACGTCCCGCTCCTCCAGACGACGGCGGTACTCGTCTGAGAAAACGGCAGAAAAGAAGAAACAGCAGTTTAATCCGGTCAGAGGGTTAGGTGTTCAGATCAACACGTGTCCTGATGAGAATATAGTCCACYTTCCACCTCTGCTCTACAGGAGGACCCTGGGCTCAGAGCTCAGACTTTGTTGGTCACTTCCTGATTCCTTTGTTTCATGCTACGCAGACGACACTCTGCTGTACGTTTCACCTTCAGGTGACCCTGCAGTCTCAGCTCAGATCTCAGATATTTATGAGAACAAAGGAACATTTTTATAAAGCAAAGGCTCAAATAAACATTTTTWGTTTGTTAAACTGATTGTTCAGTCAGTTCATAAAACACAAGACCAGCTAGAAAATCAAGCATTTTCTGCTAAAGATCTGTGTGAATGCTGAGTACTGCTGAAATTTGTTACTTTAAAATTGTCAGAGCAAAAGATTAAATTAGCAAAAGTTACAATTAGCACAACAGCAAATTGAAGCCAAAATTAATTAAACTGTAGAAGGAATCAAAAAAATAAAAATAAAAAAAACAGCAGCTAAAATTTAAGAATAAAGAAGGTATTCTAAATGATCCCAGAAGTCTGCATTTCTATAAGAGCAAAAAGTTCAAATAAATTATCTAAAAATCTCAACCAACTCAACATTTMAAACATCAGCTAAAGAAGTTATTGTCTAAAAACATACAGAAGAAAGTGTAAAGGAGAAAACAATCATGATGATTATAGATTCTGGTGTTTCTCTTTGTTTTACCAGCTTCTGTCACGGCTCGAGCTTTCTGAGCAGAAACTTCGGTCAGTTGTCTCTGAAGTTCATCTGCTCGGTTGTTGCTCTCAGTCAGTTGGTCCTCAAAGACCCTGCACATCTTCTCCACCGCCCCCTGCACGGTTTAAATGTTGAAAAATTTCACCAACATATTTTTCATTTACCTCACTCTTCTTACATTTAAATAATTTTTACTAAACATTAAATTTAAATATTAGAAAAATATATTTAATTAAATCCTAAATCTAAATTTTAAAGTTAAACCTTAAATTTTGAAGTTCACATTTAAGTATTTTGGAATGGAACACAGCCTTTACTGTTAGTGCTTGGCTCATGTTATGATGTCATCATCCTGAGACAATAGCAATCGTTAGCACTCCAAAGCAGCTAAAGCTTCCCTACAAGACATCAAATTTGCAGTTCTGGCTGCTGGACCACAGGGACTGCCCAGATTGTTTATATGAACACATTTTGAATTAAGATTTTAAATATTATCTTCAGCAGCGGTTAGCGGTGGCTAGCACGTCATCATCCTGGTCAGCTAACACTAATTGTTGCAAGTTTAATGTCTTTGAAGGAAAGCTTTAGCTTTTTAAAAAAATTTGGAGGGAGCTTTAGCTGCTTTGGAGCTAGTGGTTGTTGTTGTCTCGGGATGATGACATCATGGCATGAGCCGAGCACCAACGGCATAGGCTGCGTTCCATTCCAAAATACCTAAATGTGAACTTCAACATTTAAGGTTTAATTTTTACATTTAGATTTAAACATTTAGATTTAGGATTTAATATTTAAATATAGATTTTAACATTTAAATTTAATGTTTAGTAAACTTAGCTAAATGTAAGAACAGTGAGCTAAATAACAATAAAACGTTAGTGGGAAATGTTAACACAGGAAGTGAGCTAAATTAAGAAAAGTGTGTTAGTGACATTTTTTAACATTTCATTTTATATTTGGCGTCCCGTAGAGCAGAACAYAAATTATTATTAAAAATAAAGAGTTGTACTGTTTGCACCTTAGTCCTGGTCAGCTGCTCCACATTGATGGTCAGGTCGTCAGCCTCCAGCTTGACCTCYGTCTTCTCCTTCTCCAGTTTCTGTTTGGATCTCTGCAGAGCTTCGATCTGCTCACTGAGCTCCGTCACAGTGTCCGAGTGCTTCTTCCTCAGAGTGGCCACCATGGCCTCATGGTGAAGCCCCGCCTCCTCCATCTCCCGACGCAACTTCTGGAAGTCAGCCTCTCGCTTCCTGTTCAGTGAAGAATCATGTCAGGTTTTAAAAAGCGGGCCCTGTGAACAGTTCAGGTGCAAACTGTCCCAAACTGTCCTTCAAACGTGTTTAAACGAAGCAGAGCTGGGAAAGTGTTTATTYTTAGGTCGACCTGTTGAGGGCGATCTGAGCGGCCGAGGCTCCTCCCGCCTCCTCCAYCCTCTCTCCCAGCTCCTCCAGCTCCTTGGCGATGTCGTTCCTCTGGCGTTCAGCTTTGAGGCGCCAGGCCCGCTCCGCCTCKAGCGCCTCCTCCAGCTCCTCGATGCGAGTCTGCAGGAACAGTCAGCACGCTGAAGCAGCACGGATCAGGGAGAAGGACCAGCCGGAGTCCTGCTCCACCCACCTGAAGCTCCTTCATCCTCTTCTGAAGCTGAGTGGCCACGCTCTGCTCATCCTCCATTTTGGCTTGAAGCTGATCCACCTCAAAGTCTTTCCTGAAGAGGACGAAGGAGGCGGAGAAGTGCTGAAAACCTTTCAGTTAGCTCTGAAGGAGTGTGAAGCTCCTAAAAAGATCAATGAACCATTCTTACTTCTTCAGTCTGTCCTCCAGCTCTTCTTTCTGGTTCTCCAGGTCCTTCACTGAATCCATGGACAGCTTCAGGTCCCCCTCCAGTTTACGCTTGGTTCGATCCAGATCACTTCGTACCCTTTTCTCCTGCTCCAAGGAGGCCTCGGCCTGCAGGGAGCAGAGTGACTGTATCTCATGATGGTGCGTTATAAAAACACACTTAGGTCTTTTACTCTGTGTTACACTTTCATGGTAAAATGACATGAAAGCAGCAGAAGGATTCTCTCAGAGCTGTTTGTCTTGTGGCAGAGGTGCAACACGAAGGAGAACGTGACTCACGTTGTCCACCTGCTGCTCCAGTCGAGCCTTGGCTTTAGCAAGCATGTTGACCTTGTCCTCCTGCGCCTGCAGATCATTGAGGGCCTGTTGGTGGGCCTCCACCAGGGCAGCCTTCTCTCTGCTCAAAGATGCAATGGATTCATCCAGAACACACATCTCATGGGACAGGTTCTTCACCTGGACAGAGGAAGGGAGTCATGAGTAGGGCTTTGAAAAATCACAAAACACAATCAGGTCTTTGACAGCATTTTGTAAAGGATGACAAAGAAATCTACGATCAAAGTGAAACAGTAAATAAATGTATGACTGTTTTGTTTATTGGTTGTCTTTTGTTTGTTTTAATAAGTAAAGTGTGTCTCAGATCCTGTGCAGCCGTACAACACCTTGTTTTCCACGCTGTGTCGCTCTTTCTCCACTTTAGCCAGCGTGATCTCCAGGTCGTCCACGTCCCTCTTCAGGGACAGCACCTCGTCCTCCAGCTGACGCTTCTTGGACGTCAGGTTGGCGGTCACCTCCTCTTCGTCCTCCAGACGCTCCTGCGCCTCCTTCAGCTTCGACTCCAGGGAGATTTTGGACTGAATCAGCTGATTGCAGCGCTCCTCTGCGTCCATCAGGTTGTCTTGCTCCTGGTTGGTTCAGGTCACAGAAAAGACTTGTCAGGTCTTTGCTTCACATCAGGCTCTAAAACATCAGGTTAAATATTCACTCACTGCTTGAAGCTGCAGAGCCAAATCATTTTTCTCTTGAACCAACACCACCTGCCGCTCCTCGGCCTCCCGACGCTTCGCCTCCGACCTGATGGAGCCAGAAACACCCGTCAGATACAAGTCCATGTCTGAGCAGCTCCTAACCTGTAAACCAACCTTTCAAAGGCTTCTTTTAACTTGYCGAAATCCTCTCTGAGAGCAGCCAGCTCCTTCTCCACCTGGGCGCTCCTGAGCAGTGGGCGGAGCTTGTAGAACATCATCATCCAGGGCCAAGTCCTAACCGAGAAGAACGCCCTGARGTTGAGCTGGATGACCAGCAGAGCYTCTCTGAAAGAAAGAGATCAAAGCCTCAGAAGCTCAAAAAGACTCGACTTCATTTAGTTTGAAACAAACTGGATCAATCTGAACATCAGGTAGAAAATTAAAAATAAACATCAATCAATTTCTTTCAACAAGTAGATTTTACATCAAACTGACCGTTTCAGAGTCAGATCCTGTCGTTCGATCCTCATCAGTTTCCCTCTGCACATGGCCTGGACTGCCGTGATGATGTGGGACAGACGGTTGTCCCTCATGTCCTCCAGCTGTCCCAACAAACCTGCTTTAAAGAAGACCTGGAGAGGAGCAGGACACATTTAGACAACGTGATGTCGTTTGGCACCGGCGGGTGTTTGTTGTACCTTCGTGAGTCCAAACTTGTACTGAGTGTGGTCTATGTAGAGAGAGCCCAGGAGCTTCTCTGCTGCCTTCCTGCTGTCCATGAACGAGTCCTCGGGGATCGCAGTCGGGTTCAAGATACGATACCTGAGGAAAGAAGGTGGATCAGTGTTAGGGTTAGGAAGTGTGGCAGAACAAGTCCTGTTTGAACAAAGTGCTGACATCACTGCTGACATCACTGCTTCATCTCCTGAGTTTAGAGGCAGTTTTAAGTCTGGAGAACTCTTCAGACCACATTAAGACTTTTCAGACCACATTAAGAGTCTTCAGACCACATTAAGACTTTTCAGACCACATTAAGACTTTTCAGACCACAGTAAGAGTCTTCAGACCACATTAAGAGTCTTCAGACCACATTAAAAGTCTTCAGACCACATTAAGACTCTTCAGACCACATTAAGACTTTTTAGATGACATTAAGACTTTTTAGATGACATTAAGACTCTTCAGACCACATTAAGACTCTTCAGACCACATTAAGACTCTTCAAACCACATTAAGACTCTTCAGACCACATTAAGACTCTTCAAACCACATTAAGAGTCTTCAGACCACATTAAGAGTCTTCAGACCTTATTAAGACTTTTCAGATGACTTTAAGTGTCTTCAGACCACTTTAAGACTTTTCAGACCACATTGAGTCTTCAGACCACATTAAGACTTTTCAGACCACATTGAGTCTTCAGACCACATTAAGACTTTTCAGACCACATTGAGTCTTCAGACCACATTAAGACTCTTCAGACTCAGAACCCACCGCTGTTTGAACTCGGCGTACAGGAGACGGTTTGGAAAACCCTTCCTGCAAATCCTGATTCCCTCGAGGACTCCATTACACCTGAGCTGATGGAGGACCAGGAAGGGATCTATCACCCCTGGAGGAAAGAACAACAGGTGACAGGTGAAAWAACATTTTGCTTTAACATCAGTTCTAATCAATTGTAGTTTTCATCAGATGTGTTTGGTTCTGATGGWTCACTCTAAGCTGCTTCATCACGTGTGTCTGCTTGTCGCGCTTCATTGTTGTTTTTTGGGCAAACATGGACAGAATAACACAAATCATCCTCAAACTGCTTCCAGTAAACTACAGAGACCAGCTGTGACCCAGCAGAGATGCTGGGTTGTTTTACCTGGACTCTTGGTCTCGTTGGGGATGATACAACGGACAAAGTGAGGCTGAGTGCTGCGGAGGTTCGCCATCAGTTTGTTCAGATTTTCCTGCCATGACACCAAAAACCAGAAGTGATCAGGTGAATATTACTTCCTGTTCTGCACTCAATTCATTAAAACCAGTTACTGTGATCCTCTAATAATGTTGTAAACTGAACAAGAGGAGAATTGTTTAGTTAAAGATGCTTAAGTTTAGTTAACTCTTTCCTTGTAGACTTCTCTCTTGTTTTTCTGTTCTTGTAGCTATAAAACATACTGTATTTTGATCGAACTGACCTTGTGCAGCTGTGAGACAGTCTGAAAAGATGCAGCTTTCCTCTTCCTGTGTTTGGTTTCCCTCTTGAGTTCCCCCTCTGAACCAACACAAACAAGATTAAACAGCCTGCCCCCCCCCTCCTGCCCTGTGCTGAGGTTTACCAGCGGCTCAGTTAGTTACCCATCTCAGCGCAGACYTAATAATCAAACAGCCCGGCCATCAGTTTGCTGGAGGATTTCTGGAAAAGAGCCACCACTGTCTCATTCAGAGGATCTCTGTTCTTGTCCAGCCAGCCCATGATGTTGTACGGCACCTACACACCAAACTTTGTTAAAAACAGGCCAAACTAAGAGCCCAACAACTGGACTGATAAAGCTTAGCACAAAAATACAGAACAGGTGTGATGAAAGGTTGGTCTGTCAAAGTTATGTGATGGAGGATTGATCCTGACTGTCTAATGTCAGCTCTAATAACGGTTTTTACCATGACAGTTGTWTGATTACATGAGGACCAAACTCTCACCATAATAAGACTGAAAAGAGATCATTTTGTTAGTGAAGTTCCAGATGAAAGAGTTTAAACTCCCTCTCTTTGATCGTTAACACTAGCAGCTGCRACCCACCACCCCGGCGTAGTGAACCAGCTCAAAGTGTGTCTCGTATTTGCGCTTCTTGTCCAGTCGTGGTCTCTGGAAGTTGGGGGACTTTCCCAGGTGGTTGTCGTACAGTTTGGTTCTGAAGCTTTGGTCCGTGGCTTTGGGGAACATGCACTCCTCCTCCATGATGGACAGGATCCCCATRGGCTGGAAACAAACACGTTAATTATCTGTATCTTCAACCTTCAGTTGACAAATCAGAGGCAAAGCCACCTTCTCTATGAGGTCAATGCAGGCCTGCAGGTCCAGACCAAAGTCTATGAAGGTCCACTCGATGCCCTCAGTCTTGTACTCCTCCTGCTCCAGGACGAACATGTGGTGGTTGAAATACTGCTGCAGCTTCTCGTTGGTGAAGTTGATGCAGAGCTGCTCGAAGCTGTTCAGCTGCACGAGACCAGAAACAAGATTTTTACTCTTTTATTTCAAAACCAGGAGCATTGATGATGAGACATCAACACCTAAACACCTCAGACTTGTTTGTGTCTTTACCTCAAAGATTTCAAAGCCGGCTATGTCCAGAACTCCGATGAAGTACTGTCGAGGCAGAGAGGTGTACAAAGACGAGTTGATCCGGCCCACGAGCCACTTGAACATCCGGTCATACGTGGCTTTGGCCAAAGCTGCAACAGCGTAGTTCACCTGCAGTCAGACAGAAAACACTTCACCCAGCCGTCCCTGGTTCAGATGGTTTGGAGCTGGTAGACTGATTACCTGTTCAACCGTCTGCCCTTTAACTATAAACTCATTTCCAACTTTGACCCGCGGGTTCAGCAGCCCCTTCAGCAGCTCAGAAGCACTGATGCCCATCAGGTACGCWGCCTTGTCCACACCTGAGCCCACCCAAACACATACCAAAAATAATATTTATAAACCTCTAAAGGTAGCATTATGTAGAATTATAAATAAAACACTATAAATAAATGGTAAATGCCCTGAAATGATACAGTCCCTATAGACTCCAAAGTGCTTTACACCACAAGACCATTAATGTGGGATGAAATGAGGTTTAAACGTGTCCTACTCTCAGTGCCGTCAGCCTCAGCCTGCTCTTCTCTTTGTTTCTTCTTGAACTTCATGTTTCCAAAGTGCATGATGGCTCCAACCAGTTTATAGCAGCCGTACTTCTCCTCAGGGGTGAAGCCCAACGTGTCCATGGCGCGCTGAYCACAGAAAGGTTAGTTTCTTAAAAGTAAAGGGAAGGAGTTAGATTATTAAAAGCAGAGGGTAAAGGGGGAGGAGTTAGGTAATGTGCAGAGGGGAGGAGTTTGTCTTACGTCGGTGAGACATAGCTCATCCCCGTCGTTGATGCCCTCCACAGTGGTCACTCCCTGAGAGCAGAAGTGGTAGTCATAGGGGTTGGTGGTCACCAGCAGCATGTCTGCAACAAAGTTAATAAAATATATTCATTCAAATCAATCTAAAAATCCGCAGACTTTTTAATGATTTAGGTCTAAATTCAAAAACCAGAGGGCATCAAAGAGAGGACATTCATTTATATAAAGCTACTTTAAGTATCTACTCTGGTTGTAGCTTTGCCCAACTAACTGTTAGCTTGTCAGTCCTGTTGAAATAAAACAATTAACAGTTTGCATCACTTTATCTGTTTCTGTCTGAACCCAGATTGAATTAAATCATCTGGTTCTGTATTTATTATCACATCATGTTGCCGTAATTACCTTGTAGTTCTGGTTTGCGATTGGACAGAATCTGGTAATAGATGTGGTAACTTCTCTCTCCTGGCTGCTGAAACACAACTCTGGACTTTTCCAGAAGATCTGATCAAAATGAACAAAGCAATACTTTTATTTGTGAGCAAGAGCAGGTGTAAACGTCTCTTCATAGAACAACGTGCCGCAGACAGACTCACAGCTGTCGACGTCAGCCGACGCCAGCTTCCCAGTCGGCCCAAAATGAATTCTGATGAATTTTCCCTGTAATAAACAAAGACCCAAATCTTTTAAAACTGTTTAAAATATAAGCTGAAACATAAAAACTTGTCCTCAGCTCCAGCATCAAACATTAAATGAACTTTACTGAACTCACAAAGCGAGAGGAGTTGTCATTTCGAATGGTTTTGGCGTTTCCAAACGCCTCCATGGCAGGATTTGCTTCAATGATCTGATCCTCCAAAGAGCCCTGGAAAAATAAAAACATCGAAGTCACAGTGGATCGTTTTAACATTTTACAAACAGTTACATATTCAAGAAAATAAAAGTAACTTACAACTTTTTTCACATTTTCCCCCAAAGCAGCAATGATGGCGAAGTACTGGATCACCCGCTTGGTGTTGACCGTTTTCCCTGCCCCTGACTCCCCACTGACCAGACAATCAAAAACAAAACCACATTTTGATTCAAAGATTACAGATCAAAGAGGCACAGCTGGTAACTGAGAGATTGACGTACGTGATGAGCATTGATTGGTTCTCACGATCTGGGAAAGAAAAAATAAATCAAATAAAACATCAGAAAGACAAAGAGRTTTTGATGAAACCCTGTTGGAAGACCGGGTCTCTCACTCTTCAGCAGGTCAGTGTAGGCGTTGTCAGCGATAGCATAGATGTGGGGCGGCATGTCCGTACGGCGTCTCCCTTTGTAGCCCGTTATCACAGCGGTGGTGTAAACAGGAAGCAATTTGTAGGGATTGACGGCCACACAGAACAGGCCCGAGTACGTCTGGTACACAAAAGACAAAAACAGTACTTCAGCAGGAGTTTTGTCCCATGTTGTGCAGAGAGGTGTTCCTCTGTTTTGTTTGTGAGGCACTAACGTAGATCATCCACATGCCGTATCGTCTCCTGAGGTTGAAGAGGACAGAGGCTTCGTTAAGGTGGGTCAGCATGGCCATGTCCTCGATCATGTCGAACTTTGGAGGGTTCATCAGCTGCAGGTCGTCCTCTTTTACGATGAGAAACTAAAGTGCATGACAGAGAGCTGTGGTTTAAAGTTCAGGTAAAGGAAACGGACCAATAGATCCAGTACATCTGTCACATCATTGGACCAACAGTTGGGTTTTTAGTACTGCAGTATACTGACCGATGGTAAGGTCCAATAACTCTGGTACAATACTGACCAACGGTTCAGCACATCTTAGCAAATTGGAAATTAAACTTCTACCTGTTTTTTAACCATTTAAATCTAAAGCAACTGATAAAACAGCTACTTAGACTAGTATTGGTTAACTAGTTACTAGTATTGGTTAACTAGTTACTAGTATTGGTCAACTGGTTACTAACCCGTCCATCTTTAGTCTCTACAGTTGTCTTCTCTCCATTCAGTTCCTTGACCTCCACCTCGATGTACGCTTCAACTTCATCTGGCATCCAAATACGTTTGGTTCCTAAAACAAAGTTTTAGTTCAGTACTCGCCTGCGTACACATGATACACTGATCACACAGAACATTATGACCACAACAACACTGAAAGTCTGGTTACTGTGGTACTCAGCAGCTTTATTAGACTATAAGTGAACATTCTGCCCCTGAAGGTGATGTGTTGGACACAGAAAATAAATGGACACACTGAGGATTTGAGGTTTAGATGCAGCTCTGTGGGACATTCCTGGTCCGTACAGGTCAGGACCTACAAGAAATGGACCAAGAAAAAAACCAATGAACCAGAGACCGGGTTACGAATGGCAGAGGACTACTGGCGTGCACTGGGAGTGAAGAAAGACTTGTGTTGTCCTGATCCATAAACAAGCTGCTGGAGCTCAGCTGAAAAAGTCAAAGTTCTACTGGGAAACGTTGGGTCCTTCCACTCATGAGGATGTTGATCCGAAGCTCTGACCCAGTTATTACTGCTGACAGACCCCCTCCTCCCTGTTGAGAATCTATAAGGTGTTCTGGAACAACTAGTCCGATCCACAGCAGCCACACCTTCCAGCTTTTAGGACCTTAAGGATCTGCTACAGATGGCTTGAAGACCAACACCACAGGAGACTTTCAGAGGTCCACCAGAGTCCTTTAGAAAGAGATTTTTAAAGGTGCACAGCAGACCTCCGGAGGTCCACGAGAGATCAGATGGAGCTGTTGACTAACTGAATCAAAGGAAAAAATGTCACAACAAAATAAAACTAAACTATAAAGAATAATCCCAAACTATGATTACCTTGGTTACACCATCTAAGGCAGGTGGTCATAATGTTATGGCTGGTTAATAAAAGCAAGTGTTTACCATCAAAGGCCTCGGCCTTGGCCGCCAGCTGCTCCAAGTTGGTGAGTCGGAGGTAGCGAGCGGCTTCTCCAAGTTCTCTAATGTCCAAAAATCGAGACATCTGAGAACAAAAAGAGAAAATCCCTCCTGTAATCTGTCAGATTAAATCCATGAGTTCAACTCAAAACTGTTGTTTGTTCAAAAACTGTCATTTTCACCCAAGTTGAATTTATTTCATAAGAGACAGAGCACATTAACATGAGTTCATTAAAACAAACATGTAAATCTGTTAGATTAGACACAAGAGCTAATCAATGCACACTATTGTGATTCATTTCCCATCCAAGTCATCTCCACTTTGCCATGCTTCTCCTCCTGCATACTTTGTCCTACAGCTGCCATTGTAATTTATATCTGTAAATCTCCTGTGCCAAATGATGGCTATGCCTTTTGGTGCCTGTAAAACTCATAGTTTTTAAAATATTAATGTTTAAAATCATACAATGCCAGTCAATGGAGCCTTGTATTGGTCCAATACTGCCCCTTGCTCTATATACTCAGTACTGAGTCATAGTTTAATAATATTTAAACTCAGTAGTTCAGTGATTACAATACTAATAAATTGTATTTTGATGTTTTACTAAAATCTTGTCCTAATATTACTCTATTGTTGTAACATTATGCAGTTCTGTGTCAACAACTACATTGGCAATGTGGCCTCTTTCTGCACACATACAAACCAACCCTTGGCAGTACCATCTGCCACAGCTCCACTGGTCTCATGGTTAACTCTATGAGCTTTCATGTGGGAGATCTGGGTTCAAAACCCAGCTACAGCAACTTTAACAAAAAATCACTGCAAACTTCATATTGTCAAACAATTACCTTAATTACAAACACCTGCTGKRMTGACAYGCACAAGCTGGWATAGAAAACACATTTGAACTTGGTCACAGTTCATTCTGCAAGTCCACTGCTGCAGGCAAAGKRATGRTGCAATGACATGCTACATGGCAATGCACACTTGTTTTACATCGTAAAAACCCATGTCTAGTTTTAATCTGTAATCTCCTGCAGGTTGGTGGTATATGTGTCATTTGATAAAAGAAAAGCTTAATTCAAACTGGTAAAAATAAAACTCACAAAACAAACGTTCATTCAGAGAAGTTCATTTTGGTTCTGATTGTTTAACAGATGAGAAGTTTCTTAATCCTGATGAGTGATTTTAATAACTTTATGTTTTTTAATGAGCTGTAAAATGATTGGATTAAGATTTGGGACAAACTGATCTTTGATAATCTGAAACCTAAATCTGGGTTTAAATAAGGCTGGATCTGAACTGTCTGAATATAAACCAAACATGGTTGAACTTAAAGTCTGTTTTATTGCTGGATTAGGATTTGTGCATCAGTTTGGACTCTCTGAGACCCCCCTGGATTAAAGCGGGGGTCTTTATTTGTCTCTGTGTGGACCCTGAGGTGATGCTGCTCAGCTGGAATGTGAGTCATGATGTCAGGAATGCTGGCAGACGTCAGAGAATCAGAGCGGCTTTAAAGAGCTAACAGCTGCCACATCAGGTCTGGGGGGATCCCTGTAACCCCCCCCCCCACACACACACACACACACAGACACACACACACACAGACACACACACTTCATCACTGTCTCCCGGCTGGAGCTGGTGCTGCCAGAACCAAAGCCTGGTTGTAAACGGAGCTGCTGCTGGACAAAGGATGAACTTTAGGAGCCTGAAGTCATCCTGATATTTACAGCTGGAGGAGAGAGACCACCCAAACCAGGACCACCCGACTGAAGCAGGCAGAAAGGCAGAGCAGGAAGTGAGCCTCAGACTAACATTATGTTTTATAATTTAAAACTTTTCCTGAACTGTCCAAATCATTGTAATGTTTCTACAGTCTGATAAATGTTCCCACATCACAGCCTGACTCCTGTTATAGATGCTTTATAAACACTTTATACACAGATTCTTATCAYTCAATAATAAATGCTTATTATGCATTAATTAAGGATGAGAAACAGACAAAACTGTCTGGTTTCTTGTTAGTGAGACAAATCTGTTCACGTTACAGCTAAAGG
>NW_013952749.1:521217-522850 GCF_001266775.1 Austrofundulus limnaeus | reverse complement strand
ATAAAACATTGTTAAATTTCAAACTTGTTTTAGTTTTTATTACTTAAATCCAAATTTGAAACTTTAAAGTCTCAAAGTTTAAATCAAAGCAGATGTTTTAAATCAGGCTTGAAGGTTTTTACTCTGTAAAATCACTGAGTTTTTATAAGAAACACTGAACTGATGCAGCTGCAGTGGCTGATGGGAAATGTAGTGCCTGAGCAGAACTCACCGTGTGGCCCGGTCCGGAGCTGCAGGAGGGTTCTGTTGTGTGGCCCGGTCCGGAGCTGCAGGAGGGTTCTGTTGTGTGGCCCGGTCCGGAGCTGCAGGAGGGTTCTGTTGGGTCGTTGTGAGGCTGCGGAGCGTCGGCTCACTTTAAAAAGCTCCTGCTGAGAATGTGGAACATGTGACCTGCTGAGCCACGGCTCACTGGGAGGACTGGGTCCTAGTGGACCCTCAGAGGCCACCTGTGGTCCAGAACAACTAAACACCAGCAGGCAGAACCAGAACCTGAGCAGCTCTCTGCTGGACACAGTTTGAGCTTCAAACAGCTAAAATTACCAGAAAACAGAACGTCTGTTTCTCATTTCTGGTGAAATAAAAACATATTTTTGTTTGTTTGAAGAGTTTTAATGTTAAAGATGCTGAGTCATGCTTTCATCAGAAGCACTTTAATCATCATTAGGCTGCAGATAATAAACAACACAATGCTGTCAGACGTTTAAACAGAGGAATAAATTCAGGCAGCTGCTGTTTAATCAGCTTGTTTCTGCTGGTTCTGCTGGTTCTGAAGGTTCTGATGGTTCTGCTGGTTCTGATGACAGATGTGAAGCAGGTGATAAATGGACTCAGTGAGACTTTAAAAGCTCAGAGTCTCGCTGTCTTTCTGTCTGAGCTGTGTGTGGCTCCCTGTGTTCACATGGTTTTTATAAATAAAGCTTTAGATTTACTGCAGCACATGTTCCTGTAATCCTCCATCCATCCTGCACATCATCAGCTGCTGGACCCGGACCGGACCGGACCGGACCAGAAGGCTCAGATCCTCACAGAAATAAGAGCTGTTTTCATCCAGAGTCTGATGATGGCACTAATGTTCACACCAGGTCACTACAGCTCAACGTCAAACTTCAGACTTTTTATGAACTCTTCAGACCAACTTCAGGATAAACACAAACGGAAAATGACAATTTTACCCAAATATTTATTGTAACAACAAACAATGAGCTGTGATTCTGCAAATTATTTTGAAATATCAATAAATGTTACCAATTATTTTAATATTTGAGACTAATCACAATCCTCCTACTTACAGTGTGTTCACATCAAGACCTCTGAAAGACTGACTGAAGACATGTTAATGCCTTATTTTATATAGAAGAATTCAGTACCTTTGAAGATTTTTGTACGAACAGGAACTGAATCTGAATGTGCAGAATTTGAATGTGAATGCATTGGTCTGAAACTGAATTTAAAGTTTTGTATCTGAATTAATTTACTTTGAAACTGTATTTTGGTTTATTAAAAATTCAGTTTGACTACTTTCACTTTCAGTTCCATAATTCAGATGTTTGTGTCACATCCTGGTCCTTGAGAAAGCCAGGCAGAGTAATCAAACACAGATCCACAGATTTATGTTTCACTTCTGGATGTAACA
>NW_013952749.1:509813-519793 GCF_001266775.1 Austrofundulus limnaeus | reverse complement strand
CCAAACAAACAAACAAACAAAAAAAAAAAAACCCAACCAAACAAACAAACAAACAGTATGAAAACATTAAGACCCCCACTCATAATTTCGGTGAACAAGTAAAAAAAGACGTAATGAGAAAAAGATTTTTATCTTTGGAGGAATCTTAAACATGAAAGAGTTTCATCTCAGGACCTCCAGCTTGATGTTCTGTGACCCACAGTGGGACCCCCGACCACAACTTGGAACCACAGCTCCATAACCCTTTGATCTACAGAGGAGTGGTCCGATCAACAAGGGGCTCAAACCATCAACGGTTCTACAGTTCTCAGGTTTTTCTACAGAAACCTGATTAAATTAAATTAAATTAAATTAAATTAAATTAAATGTACAAAATTGACTACCGGGGTTCGCTCGATGCTGACTCCACCGAGGCCAAAAATAATAAATAATAATATTAAATAAGAGGGAGATGGAACAGTGCTGAGGACTTGTTCCCGACGGTAGACCATGTTCTGGAACCTCTGGCCCCTAAAGAATAAATAGTGTTAAATTAGATATTTTAAAAAAAGAAAAAAAAGAGAAAAATAAATTAAATGTACAAGAATCCTCTGGAGGAATCATTTCTTTCTAAGTTGTGAGCTGAAGTGTGAAGGAAAAGCCTCAAGCAGCAGCAAACATTTTATTGTCAAGAAGAAGAACCCTTCAGTAAACAAACAGTTTACAGTGTAAACAAACAAACACAAGCTCCGCCCCTACAAACAAACAAATAATTTAAAACATAAAAGTTCAACCTGCTCAGGTTAAAGCAGCTGGTTCTCAGGTCAGATCTATTTACAGSTTTAAAAGAAGTCAAATCGTTGTTTGTTTCTTAGATTCAATCAGTTCTGGTGCAACAACGTGTGAAACTGACGTCCTAACGTGGAAAACAAACGTGTTCTGGTTCTGTCCCTCAGTCCAGCTCTTTGTTCTGGTTCTGTCCCTCAGTCCAGCTCTTTGTTCTGGTTCTAGGTTTTGTACACCTGAGGGTTTCCTCCGGCGGCGGTGGGAGGCCCCGCCCCACTCGCCCCGGCCTGGACGTCGACGAAGCCCATCCTCTGCCTCCTCTTCCTCTGCTCCGTCATCTGAACACAGAGATTATCAGATTATCAGATTATCACGACTTCAGGTTAGACTCATTTAACACCATAATGTTTGGAGGACACATTATGAACAGTAAACATCTRACCTGTTGTAGGTGACTCGTCAMTCTGACTAACAGTCTTATAACAACTAATCTTTAAAATTTATAACTGTTTTCACTTTACAGGTGCAAAGAGTTAAAGGTTACAGCTGTGTTACCATGGTAACAGGGGTGTAACGATACATAAAACTCTCGAGACAAGACGAAATTTTAATATTAGTTTTAAGAAAACGTCAAAGATAAATTTTATMCTGCAAAAAGGCTTTTATTCTGTGTTTTAACAGGTTTTATTACAAACTAACTCTTCCTTTTTCTGATTTCTTGTACCTCCTCAGGTCAGGGGTTTGACCTGTTTGACCTTGAGGCCCAGTTTGTTGAACATAAAGTGACACGAGGCCCAGTCAGACATTACCAGTGTATGGATCAAAATGACAATTACTCTAAATCTTGGTTTAATTTGTATTTTATTTACATTTTAATTAAATTAAATACACTTACAGTATCCACAAGTTTCTGGAAACGAGGCTGCCATGACAGACACTAGCCCCGCCCACAGCCCTAACAACTATTCTGCTCAAGTTAGGGTACTCATAAAGGACTGTTGAAAAAGTGATTTTTTTAAAGATTGGGCCTTAAATAACTTTTGAGGGGTTCACTCAGGGTTGTTTTTATGATTGGGCCCGTTCTTAGAACCGTGCTTTAACTTCGGCCGTCCAACATCAGATAAAAACATGAGATTCACGCAGAACTTTCCACAACCTGAACACAAAGCTTTAAAAACCACCAGGAGAKGTTGTTAGATTTGTCACCAGAGGGCTCTAAACAGTCAACAGATCTGGTGACAAAGTCTCTACGTTGGCAACACTGTCAGTGAGACAACAGTTACCTCAACCAGAGATATCGAGGGAGTTTAATGTCGCGAGATTTCGTAGGAGATCTGGTTACACCCCTACATGGTACCATGTCCTGTCTGGTGACGAGGCTGCGAGCCCAGGCCCGGTTCTGTTGGGTTTTACCTGCTCTTTGAGCTCGTTGAGCTGCGCGGTCAGAGTGGTCACCACGTTCATGGTGCTGGACAGTTTGTCCTGCAGCATCCTCATCTCGTTCTGCTCCCCGTCCCCGTCGCTCACKACCAGAGACATGGCCTGCATCCTCGGGAACCAGTCCAGGTTGTTGTTCTGGGCCAGAACACAACCGTTGGGACATTTGGACTCGCGTCGCCTTGAAAGTCTGGAGGGTTTCCTACCTTGATCATGTGGGCCACGTAGCTCTCCGGTCCCGTGTAGTCCGTCTTGTTCTTCTCGCGGACCAGGACGATGAAGTACAGGTAGTTCCAGATGTTGTGCTCCAGTTTGATGTGCTCCTCGAARGACACCGTCTTGTTGTCGAACTTATCTCGCTCCAGACCTGCAGAGAGCCCACGACCCGACGGGTTCTGAGAACAGAGACCAGGACCAGGTCCAGGTCCCGGTCCGTGGTGAGGCGAGTTCTACTCACAGCAGATGAAACACGTGGTCTTCAGGACCTCCTCCTTCTTCTGCTTCTCGCTCCTCAGGTCGGCGAACGTGTCGATGATGACGCCGAAGATCAGGTTGAGGACGATGATGATGACGACGAAGTAGAAGAGCAGGTCGTAGACCACCCGGGCGGGAAACAGCGGCTCCTGCACACAGGTCCAGTTTTTATCAGCCAGCTTTAGGACTGTTCAGCTCCGGGAGTTCACAGCTCGTTCATCTTACGTTCTTAGACGGTTTCCGGAGAACGTCTCCGACTCCGCCTCCGTTCCTCAGTCCGTGGTTCATCACCGTGACGATGCACATGAGCAGGGTGTCACATGCTCGCTCCACGTTTGGCTCGTCTGAAATAAAACCCTGACTTTACATTGTTGGAGATGTTCTTCACATGAAGGTTCATCCTGTTTACCTCTCTGCTACGGTGCAGCATGAGGGCCAAAATAAAGACTGGACAGGAGGCTATAGTATCTGTTCCTAACCAGCTGTTGATCTGATTAATGACAGGTCACTAATCACAAACCTGTCTGATGCTAACGCCAGCTTATCCATGCTAGTTATTAGCCTCTCCAATGCTAATGCAGGCTTATCCATGCTAGTTACTAGCCTCTCCAATGCTAATGCAGGCTTATCCATGCTAGTTACTAGCCTCTCCAATGCTAATGTGGGATTATCCATGCTAGTTGCTAGCCTCTCTAATGCTAATGCAGGCTTATCCATGCTAGCCTCTCCAATGCTAATGTGGGATTATCCATGCTAGTTGCTAGCCTCTCCAATGCTAATTTGGGATTATCCATGCTAGTTGCTAGCCTCTCCAATGCTAATGCAGGCTTATCCATGCTAGCCTCTCCAATGCTAATGCAGGTTTGTCCATGCTAGCCTCTCCAGTGCTAATGTGAGATTATCCATGCTAGTTGCTAGACTCTCCAATGCTAACGTGGGCTTTTCCATGCTAGTTGCTAGCCTCTCCAATGCTAATGCAGGCTTGTCCATGCTAGCCTCTCCAATGCTAATGCAGGCTTATTCATGCTAGCCTCTCCAATGCTAATGTGGGATTATCCATGCTAGTTGCTAGCCTCTCCAATGCTAATGCAGGCTTGTCCATGCTAGCCTCTCCAATGCTAATGCAGGCTTATTCATGCTAGCCTCTCCAATGCTAATGCAGGCTTATTCATGCTTGTCGCTAACCTCTCCAATGCTAATGCAGGCTTCTCCATGCTAGTCGCTAGCCTCTCTGACGTTAACACAAATGAATAGTTTCCTTCTCAAGCTCCAGCCTCTCAGTTAGCGGGGAAGCTGCTCTGTTAGCGGTGTCGACCTATCATTAATCAGATCAGTAGCTAGTTTGGAACAGATATAGCCTCCTGCTACAAGGATGTAGAACCTCTGCTGGAACAATAGTCTTAATTTTGGCCCTCAGACCTTGCTACYCTCTGCAGCTCCTACCTTCCTCCTCAGTGATGGTTTTGAAGTCTATCTCTGAGGTGCAGTTAACGCCGTCTGAGGAGCAGGACTTCAGGAAGTCCTGAGAGGCCTCGCTCTGCTCAGGAGCTGCAAACACAGATCATCGTCATCATCATCATCAGACTCTGGAAAACAAGACGTTTCTGCCCACAGGTGAAGAACTGACCTGCAGGGATSTGCACCAGGGGATCCACCTCCATGATGAAGTCCTCTTTCAGAAACAGGAAGCCCACGATGGAGAAGAGGTAGACGAGGATGAGGGCGAGCAGCGCCGTCAGCAGGATGGAGCGCCCGTTACGAGTCACGCTCTTTATCACGTTGAACAGAGTCTCCTCTCTGTAGATCAGGTCGAAGAGCTGCAGGAACAACAAAGACGTCAGAGGTTCTCCTCGGACCAGAACCCTGTGAACACGAAGGACCTCTGCAGGTGGTACCAGGATGCTGTAGAAGAGCTCGTGGACGAAGAGTCCCAGCGTGGAGGTGAGAACGTAGGCCAGGTGGTACAGGAACTCCACGTCCATCACCATGGCCTTGTAGCCCATGATGAAGGTCCCATTGTTCCCCACAAAGCTCACCACAAACACCACCTTATTGATCAGCTGCAGACACAAACACCCTCCATCAGATGAACCACAGACTGGATCCAGATCAACACCACACAACCAGGACCACCGGCTGGGAAAGATCCAGACCTCTCAACAGAACCCTCCTGAGGTTTCTTACGTTCAACGAGCCCAGCAGGATGAGCGTGTTGCCGATGCCCAGGTGGTAGATGGACCTGATGATCAGAGCGATGGTCAGCGGCTGCAGGCCATACTGCTGCGAGAACAGACCCAGAACCGAGAGTCCGGTCAGGATCCAGAAAATCATCAACAGCATGGAGTCATCGATGGCTCCTGCAGAGGAGGATAGGGTCAGGATGAGACGAGGACATCAGTGACAGCCACATGCTAACGCTAACACAGGGTCAGGATGAGACGAGGAAATCAGTGACAGTTAGCCATATGCTAATGCTAACACAGGGTCAGGATGAGACGAGGACATCAGTGACAGCCATATGCTAATGCTAACACAGGGTCAGGATGAGACGAGGAAATCAGTGACAGTTAGCCATATGCTAATGCTAACACAGGGTCAGGCTGAGACAAAGAAATCAGTGATAGTTAGCCACATGCTAATGCTAACACAGGGTCAGGATGAGACGAGGACATCAGTGACAGTTAGCCACATGCTAACGCTAACACAGGGTAAGGATGTGACGAGGAAATCAGTGACAGTTAGCCACATGCTAATGCTAACACAGGGTCAGGATGAGATGAGGAAATCAGTGACAGTTAGCCACATGCTAATGCTAACACAGGGTCAGGATGAGATGAGGAAATCAGTGACAGTTAGCCACATGCTAACGCTAACACAGGGTCAGGATGAGACGAGGAAATCAGTGACAGTTAGCCACATGCTAATGCTAACACACATAACTATAACGTTGCTAAAGAATATTGATCTAATTGATCAGAAGGTGGTCCAGAACATCTGAGGACAGGGAACTTTCTGTGCTCAGGATGAAATCCTCAACAGAACCGGTCTCCTTTCAGTACCTTGACCCGAGTTGTAGGGGTAGAAGAAGGCGATGATGAGGTTGATGAAGAGGGCGAGCTTGAAGGAGATGGTTCCCCACAGACTCATCCGTCTGGAGAACCAGTACAGAACCGGCATACCTAAAAAAACAGAACATGACGGGTTTCAAAACCCAGCAGAACCTCAGGGCAGAGCAGAACCGTGACAAGCTGCCTCCTGTTCCTCACTCCTCAGCTTCTTCTGCCACTCCATCTCTCCATGAAGGAAGGAGGTCTGATCGAAGAAGTGCGTGACCTTTGACCCCTGCTCGTCCTGCTCCGTGGTGTTGAAGACCCTGAACTTCGACTCCTCGGTCAGAAACTCACAGATGGGATGGACCGGGAARACGATCTGCTCCATGCTGCGGTCCTCACGCACGATCTGAGAGCAGTGATCAGAGTGTTACAAGACAGGATGAAACAAGGCTGGACTGGTTTACACCGGTTTATACTAGTTTAAACTGGTTTACACTGGCTTACACTGGTTTAAAGTGATTTAAACAGGTTTACACTGGTTTATACTAGTTTAAACTGGTTTACACTGGTTTAAAGTGATTTAAATGGTTTACACTAGTTTACACTGGTTTACACTGGTTTACACCGGTTTATACTAGTTTAAACTGGTTTATTACACTGGTTTAAAGTGATTTCAACAGGCTTACACTGGTTTATACTAGTTTACACTGGTTTGTACTGGTTTACACTGTTTTAAAGAGATTTAAATTGGTCAGTACTGGTTTACATTGATTTATACTGGTTTACACTGTTTTTTTTTACACGTTTATTTTATTTTATTTTTATTGGAAAAGTACTTGAACAGTGAGAAACATGTATTTTGTACATAATTTCTATTTTCTTTTGAACAATATCAACAATAAAAGTCAGATCTGATGGGTTTCACATATGCAGTCCATTTACTCCAGATTGAATAAAATTTATCTATTTGCACTTTGAGTGAGTAGGACAGTTTTTCCWTTAAGAATATATCATGTACTGTGTCAATCCAATCATCAATGGATGGTGGCTCAGTTTGAAACCATTTTTTAAAAACCTGCATCATTTTTATTGGGTACAAAATCTGAGTCAAAAGCACAGCATCTCATAATTTTTGTAGCCTCACCTAATTTGCATATCCTAATTGCATCTTGCCATGACTTTTGTAGTACATCTAGCATTGGGTYATCTGAGATGGTCAGTTGTGATTGTAATTTTTTATCTGAAAGTATGGCTTTTATTGGAATGTCTTTTATACTTATGCCTTCCATATCTMTCCATCCTGCTGAATAGCTTGGTGAACATAGGCKTGCTAGTGGTCTAAGCTGAGCTGCTAGGTAATAATCCRGAATGCAGGGGAGGCCCATTCCTCCCTTTTCCTTACTTAGCTGCAGAGTTTTGTACCTAAATCTGGGTTTTTTCCCTTGCCATAAAAACCTACATATTAATCTATCCCAATCTGAAAAATATTTCTGAGGTACTTCTACTGGAAGACGTTGGAAAAACTATAATAAACATGTGAGAATGTTGATTTTAATGGACATAATTCTGGAACTAAGGGATAAAAAAGGTATGACACTCCATCTCTGTATGTCTGCTGTTATTCTCGTGTTAAGAGGACAGTAATTGTGGTCAAATAATTTTACTAAATTCTTTGGTATGTTAATTCCAAGATATTTAATGTATTCTACATCCCAAATCCATTTGTAGACTGTCCTGATCTGTGCTGGGGGATTGTAGTTAATTGATAAAACCTGGGTTTTTTATATTGATTTTATAGCCTGAAAGTGCACCGAATTGCCTCAACATTTCCATTAATTTTGGTAGTGTTTGTGTGGGCTGGGTTAATATTGTGAGTAAATCATCTGCAAACAGAGCCAACTTCTGTTCCCCTGAGGGAGTTATGACACCTTTAATGACTGCATTGTCTCGTTTCATCTGACTTAGGGCTTCTATGAATACACAAACAGGAGTGGTGACAAACAGCACACCTGTCTTGTACCTCTTTTCAATTGAAATGGTTTAGTAAGYTCACCGTTGATTTTAATTCTGGCTGTAGATCTGTCATAAAGTGCTGCAATCATTTCAATCATGTTGGTCTGAAAGCCAAATTTTGCTAAAACTTTGAACAGGAGAGACCATCTTACACAGTCAAATGCTTTTTCAGCATCTAGGCTGACTAAATGTAATTCCAGTTTTTCTCTTGTGGCTTGGTTCACAACATGGAGTATCCTCCTGGTATCATCCTGGGCCTGTCTTTGTTTTATAAATCCTGACTGGTCTTTGTGGATTAGTCCTGGTAAAATGATTTCTAATCTTTTAGATAAGATGCTTGTGAACAGTTTATAATCAATATTTAATATACTGACTGGACGATAGTTTGCACAATCTGTTCGGTCTTTACCATCCTTACTTACACTAATTTACACTGGCTTACACTGGTTGAAAGTGATTCAAACTGATTTACACTGGGTTATACTGATTTAAACCAGTTTAAACTGGTTTACACTAGCTTACACTGGTTTATACTGTTTTAAAGGGATTTAAATTGGTCTAAACTGGTTTAAACTGATTTAAAGTAATTTTAACTGGATTACACAGATTTAAACCAATTTAAAGTGGCTTACACTTGTTTACACTGGTTTACACTGTTTTAAACTAGTTTACACTGGTATAAACTGGCTTAATCTAGTTTACACTATTTTTACACTGGTTTAAACTGGTTTACATTATTTTTCCACTGGTTTAAACTAGTTTACACTATTTTTCCACTGGTTTAAACTGGTTTACATTATTTTTCCACTGGTTTAAACTGGTTTACATTATTTTTCCACTGGTTTAAACTGGTTTACATTATTTTTCCACTGGTTTAAACTAGTTTACACTATTTTTCCACTGGTTTAAACTAGTTTACACTATTTTTACACTGGTTTAAACTGGTTTACACTAGTTTACACTGGTATAAACTGGCTTACTCTAGTTTACACTATTTTCCAAGGGGTTTAAACGATTTAACACTATTTTACACTAGTTTAAACTGGTTTACACTATTTTAAACTGGTGTAGACTGGTTTACACTGGTTTAAACTGGTTTATACTATTTTTTACACCGGTTTAAACTGTTTTACACTGTTTTAAACTGGTTTACACTGGTTTACAATGGCTTACCCTAGTTTACACTGGTTTAAACTGGTTTACAGTGTTTTAAACTGGTTTACACTGGTTTACAATGGCTTACCCTAGTTTACACTATTTTAAACTGGTGTAGACTGGTTTACACTGGTTTAAACTGGTTTATACTATTTTTTACACCGGTTTAAACTGTTTTACACTGTTTTAAACTGGTTTACACTGGTTTACAATGGCTTACCCTAGTTTACACTGGTTTAAACTGGTTTACAGTGTTTTAAACTGGTTTACACTGGTTTACAATGGCTTACCCTAGTTTACACTATTTTAAACTGGTGTAGACTGGTTTACACTGGTTTAAACTGGTGTAGACTGGTTTACACTGTTTTAAACTGGTTTACACTAGTTTAAACCAGTCTAATATAAGTTAAGACATTTAACAGAAGGAACCTTCACTTCCTGTTTAGCCTAGCGGCAGAACGTTTCCTTCTTTAAACTCTGTAAATGTTTTTATGGTCCGATACTGAAACTCTGCTGGTGTAAAGGACGGTTCTGAACAGAGACGGGTCGGTGGTGTTACAGAACCTCGATCTGGGCCGTGAGCTGGCTGTAGTACTCCAGAGGGTCCTGCTCCACCACCTCAGCTGGAACCGAGGACTTCAACATCTGGGACAGAGGGCGGTTGTTCAGGTTCAGCTGCAGACACACAAACACAACAGTGATGGCGTTGTTGGACAATTGTAGAACCAGAACCAGAACCTGGATCTCAAGGTGGAGATTACCATGGAGGAGATGCCCTCGTCTCCTTCCTGGTTCTTCTTGAGAGGCTTCAGGAGGTTCTGGAGGACTTTGTTGTGTCTCGCCAGCTGCAAAACAAACAAGATTCAGTTCCTGTGGAACAGAACCATCTCTGATCCGGTCTCAGGAGACCAGAACCGCCAGGCTGGGTCACCTGCTGAGCCAGGATGTAGATGTTGTGTCCCACTTCCCGAGGAGACACCTCCACCTCCACGTCCTCGCACTCACTCTCCTGATGGTAGGCCTTCTTTATCACCTCCACCTGCACACACACACACACACACACACACACACACACACACTCAC
>NW_013952749.1:506404-507690 GCF_001266775.1 Austrofundulus limnaeus | reverse complement strand
ACACACACACACACACACACACACACAGTTACACAGTTACACAGAACCCACCCGGCTCTGTAAACAGCTTCTTTATGGTTCTGGTTCTGACCAGCTCTCGTGGCCGCAGGTTGAACAGGATCCTCTCGGCATTCTCACTGTCGTGGCGACTCTCCATCAGAGCCAGCAGCAGCTTGGAGGCGTTGTCCTGGCAACCAGACAGGAAACAGGAAGTGAACAATCCCAGGATTCAAGCTGTTAAATGTCTTTCTACTGAAAATATGAAGCCCCGCCCACCTTCAGCTGCAGAACCATCTCCATCCGGTAGTGACACAGAGGGCTGATGTCGTTCAGGATCAGGGCGGTGATGATGTCGATGCCGTTGGACTCGTGGGTCACGATGCACGTCTGAAAAACACCTGAGTGATTCTGATTCTGATCAACGGAATAATTCAAGTTTCTGAAAACTCTTCAGTCAGCTGGTAGCTGAGAGCAGCAAGAGGCTAAAAGTAGCAGAAGATCAGCTAAAAGCACCATGTCTAGGTCAATAATAGACATCTGAGCTGGAGGTACCTGGTTCTCCTGACACGGACCCTGACAGTACTCTGTGAGGGTCTCCAGGGTCTGGATGATCAGGTGAACGTTTGATTCGTTGATGTAGAGGCCCAGCAGGCCCAGCCCGCCTGTGGTGCTGCCACACATGATGTCCAAGAACTGCAGAGTCTCACASACCAGGTTGTAGTTGGTTTTATTGTTCTGGACCCGCAGAAAGTTCTGGAAACACGAACCAAATGTCCGACATGATCCGATGACCCGAAAACTATAAAACCACGAGCTGCACCTCGTCTGATGACCAGAACAGAATTTTACCTTCTACCCTACAGGTCCTGGATGACTAACCTACAGGTCCTAGATGATTAACCTGCAGGTCCTGGATGACTAACCTACAGGTCCTAGATGATTAACCTGCAGGTCCTGGATGACTAACCTACAGGTCCTAGATGATTAACCTACAGGTCCTGGATGACTAACCTGCAGGTCCTGGATGATTAACCTACAGGTCCTGGACGACTAACCTACAGGTCCTGGATGACTAACCTACAGGTCCTGGATGATTAACCTACAGGTCCTGGACGACTAACCTACAGGTCCTGGATGACTAACCTGCAGGTCCTGGATGACTAACCTGCAGGTCCTGGATGACTAACCTACAGGTCCTGGATGACTAACCTACAGGTCCTGGATGACTAACCTACAGGTCCTGGATGACTAACCTACAGGTCCTGGATGACTAACCTACAGGTCCT
>NW_013952749.1:504248-506085 GCF_001266775.1 Austrofundulus limnaeus | reverse complement strand
GTCCTGGATGACTAACCTACAGGTCCTGGATGACTAACCTACAGGTCCTGGATGACCAACCTGCAGGTCCTGGATGATTAACCAACAGGTCCTGGATGACTAAGCTACACATCCTGGATACCTACCGTACAGGTCCTGGATGACTAAGCTACACATCCTGGATAACTACCGTACAGGTCCTGGATGACTAACCTACAGGTCCTGGATGACTAACCTGCAGGTCCTGGATGACTAACCTGCAGGTCCTGGTTGACTAACCTGCAGGTCCTGGCNATGACTAACCTACAGGTCCTGGATGACTAACCTACAGGTCCTGGATGACTAACCTGCAGGTCCTGGTTGTGGTTCTCACACAGGAGCTGCAGGAACCTCAGGATGGGCTTCATGATGGTCACGGCCGGTCCCATCTCCGTCTCCACCTCTTGCTGCTCGGCCGCAGGCTGAACTGGCAAAGCGGAGGCACAGGCCCCCGGGGTGAWGGACTGACCCTGGACCAGCAGGGGGTGACCTCCTGACCCAGGAAGCACCAGGGTTGTAGAACCTGTTCCACACACAGACAGTTATGAAGCTGAAGGTCTGGTTTGAATCGTGTCCGGATCAGAAGCAGAGACACCTGGAGCTCACCGTGCTCCAGCTCCTTCTCGTTAGCTTTGTGCGTCATCTCGTTGACGTTAACAGAAACCGTGGCTTTGATGTCCGTCTGAGCTTCCTTCATCCTGTCGTCAAAGACTTTGAAGAACTTCTCAGACTTGTTGTCGCCCATCATCAGTTTGTAGAAGGAGTTCTGCAGACAGACGGGAGGTCTTTCAGGTACCAGTCTACAAACCCCTGTGGTTGGTCCAAACTGGCTCAGGTCGGTTACCTGGATCTCAGTGTTCCCTCCTTCCAGCAGACAGATGGCCAGCTGGATGCTCTCCTGGAAGATCTTGTCGTTCTTGGTGCTCATCACCAGATCTGTGAACAGCTTCGTRCCTCCTTCTCGATCCAGACGACACTGAATGGCCGCCACCGCCGCCCAGTCTCGTTCCTGCTCGCCACCTGACACACGAAACGTTTTACTGATGAATTCGACATCATCCAGGCTCAGTTCTGGTTTACTGGGAAAACAGGGGATGTGCTTCTGTGTATGCTGAGGGCTTTTATTGTGAAGAAACAACAGGAAGTGTTAGAGAGGGTCAGGTGGGCGGAGTCAGTACGAAGGTTTACCTGCAGCTCCCAGTTCAGCCAGGTCGTTCTTCTGGTTGGCCTTCTTGTTTGGAAACAAATAATTCTGCAGTAAAACTTTACGAAGAGAAATCCCCTAAAAAACAAAAAGATAAAAAAGTGTTACAATTTATTAAAAAAATAAACCAAAGTCATGTTTACCATTTAAATATACTTTAAATAAAGTAGCATGAAAAAGTAAATATTGCTTGCTGCCATGATTGTGTATGGCCTGATTGTCTGTTAGCAAAATATCTAATGAACCAGTGGGTGGAATGATTGCTGAACATCCACACTTCAAGATGGCCGCCACAGCCGATGGACCTCAGCAAACACAAGAAGGTCTGAGTTTTACAGATACTGAGCTAAAGTCTGGTGTGGTAGTAGCTGAGAGTTGTCCTCTGAGAGCCAGCTGACCACAGATTAGTGGCAGGTCCATCGTGACCTCACCGACCTTGTCGTCAAAGTCCAGAGTCCTTATGAGCATCTCCTGCAGGGTCCTGAGGACTTTGATGCACAGCTTCTCCTCAGAGGACATCAGAGCCTTGGTGTGCTGGATCAGCCTGCAGAGACACACACACACACACACACACACACACACACACACACACACACACACACACACACACACACA
>NW_013952749.1:499649-502908 GCF_001266775.1 Austrofundulus limnaeus | reverse complement strand
TTACTTCAGCTACTTTAATTACTTCATCTACTTTACTTACTTCAGCTACTTCAGATACTTTAATTACTTCATCTACTTTACTTACTTCAGCTACTTCAGATACTTTAATTACTTCATCTACTTTACTTACTTCAGCTACTTTAATTACTTCATCTACTTTACTTACTTCAGCTACTTCAGCTACTTTAATTACTTCATCTACTTTACTTACTTCAGCTACTTGAACCTTGCAGGTGTCAGAAACTTTAGCTCGTTCAGGACTTTACAGATGTGACCTCTGGTTTCGGCCACTTTAATGCTTTTGAAAACGCTTGTGTTAAAGTTTTACAGACACACTGAAGTCTCTTCAGCTCTCTGCTGTAACACGTCTGGTTCTTTTCTTTCTTTGCATATTTTAGCTGTTAGAGAATATTCTGACCGTTTAAATTTAAGCTACTCGTTTGCAGAGTTTAGCTTTTAACTTCTGTTTAGCTGATTTCAGCTAACACTTCAGTTTCTTCAACAAATTGAATCTTTCAGGCTGTTTTTATACAAAAAGCTTTGAGTTTATTTAAGTTTTCTCTGCAGAGTCAAAAGTTTCATTTCATGTAAAAAAAGAACAAATCTGTTTGTTCTGAAAAGATTTGTCTCTGTGAGCCGTTTGAAGTCTTCTCAGCAGAACAGACTGCACCTCTCCAGACTCTCTTCCACCTGCTACAAACACTAGAATGACTCTAAGTCGGTGTTACACATATTCAGCTAAAGTTTGGCTGATAGTAGCTGAAGGTGGTCTGAGCAGGAGACCCTCCTACCTGCAGCTTCTCGATGATGTTCTTGTAGTCCCAGGGGTTTCCGGGTGCCAGGGGTCTGGAGGAGCGGGTCGTGGACTTGGAGTTTGGGTTTGAGCGGCTCAGAGAGTTGAGGGCGGAGCTGGACAGGACGTTGTTGATCTGAGCCTCCAGCTCCAGAGGCAGAGAGATGGACCGGGTCTTAGCTGGACACAGAGACAGGCTGTCCCTCAGAAACTGACCGAAACAACGATTCTGTTTTAGAATCAACAGGATCTGAACTCAGTCTGAACTCACGTCTCTTTAACATTAAATCTTCTGCTTTTCTTCATGTTTCAAAGGAAATACGGACAAAAATTCTGATGGTTCCATTTAGCTACTTCTGTGCAAAATGTAGCTCCTATCTCACTTGTGTTAGCTTTAGCATGGGTTTTGCTACTTCACTGATACTTCAGCTGATTTTAGCTTTCATCTGTGATTTAACTAACGGTAACGTTTAGATACTGTTTTAATCTTACCTTTAGCTAGTTTTGCTCATTCTAGCTACAATTTAGCTCATTTGAGACACTATTTCAAGGTTTTAGCTTTAGCATGTTTTGTATTTCAGCTATTATTCTGCTAATAATAGCATCTGTTTGGCTACTTTTAGCTTCTGTTCTGCAAATTCGAATCTTTTTTTTTTTTACCATTTTATCTTTTAGCCACCAGTATGTCAGTTATAGGTTGTACATTTGTGCAAATTTTAGCTTTTAGRTACTCTTTAGCATTGTAGCTTTTGGTACCAATTTTCTAATCTTTAGCTAGTTTTTCTCATTCTAGCTAAAATTTAGCTAATTTGAGCCACTATTTCAAGGTTTTAACTTTAGCAATTTTGGTATCTTAGCTATTATTCTGCTAATAATAACATGTTTTGCTACTTTTAACTTCTGTACTGCAAATTTGAATCTTTTATACCATTTCATCTTTTAGCTACTAATATGCCAGTTATGGCTTGTAACTATTTTCATGCTAATTTTAGCTTTTACCTACTCTTTAGCATTGTAGCTTTTGGCACCAATTTGCTAATATTATCTTTAGCTAGTTTTGCTCATTCTAGCTACAAATGATCTAATTTTAGTCACTATTTTCAGATTTTAGCTTTAGCATGTTATGCGTCTTAGCTATTATTCTACTAATAATAAAGTCTGTTTTGCTACTTTTAGCTTCTGTTCTGAAAATTTGAATCTTTTATACCATTTTATCGTTTAGCTACCAACATGCCAGATATAGCTTGTAACTACTTTTGNATGCCAGATATAGCTTGTAACTACTTTTGTGCTAATTTTAGCTTTTAGCTTCTCTTTAGCATTGCAGCTTTTGCTAATATTTTGCTGATCTTAACGTCAATAGTTTATTTTTCTGCTCCTGGATCATCGGGCTGCAGGTACACACAGATTTCTGAGGACCGTTTTGTTTCACAGCAGGTGTTTCTGATCTGACAGAAGTGGGCGGAGCCAGGCATGTTACCTGTCATAGAGAGCGTCTTGATGCAGGCCTCCACCTGTCCTCTGTGCTGCGTCTGCAGCCAGGGACAGTCCAACAGTCTGACGGAGGACTGGAGGAGCTGCGTCACGATGGTGTGATGGGTCTGACATCAGGAGAAACAACAACGTAAACAAACAAACAAKCAGGGTGGGACCAGATGTGGGCGTGGCCTCACCTGCAGGGACGTGCTGTTCTCAGAGAAAGGAGAGCTGAAGAAGGCGGTGATGGTGTCAAACACCACGTTGATGATGTACTTCTCCAGGGTCGGGTCGGAGAGACGCTTCTCTCGTTTGTTACAAACCTGRAGAAGAAGAAAACGCCGCCGTCAGAGGAGGCCGTGAACAAACAACGGTCCAACCAGACGGCTCGGTTCTGACCCGAGCCATGTCCACGGTGAAGTCCTCAAACAGCTTCCAGATGTGGTTGGACGTGTAGATTTCCTTCATCTCCACCTCCGTGTCCACGTAGCAGTGGTTCACGAAGTTCACGTAGGCGATCTTCACCTGCCGACACACAGAGAGAGGCGTGAGTTTGTGGCGGCGCGGCGCGGCGCGGCGCCCTAACCACCGGAGGCGCTCCGAGACGCAGGAACCTCGGTGATGCAGTCCTCGTGCGTCACCACTCGCACCACGTCCTCCAGCGGCAGCAGAGACGTGCACTTYATCTCCGTGTAGACGTTCTTCCCCTCGGCGCAGGCGGCCAGCAGCTCCACCAGAGAGATGTGGTACCTGCACAGAACCGTCGGCACTCCGGGTCAGAGYCGCAGCGCTCGCGGCTGCCCCATCCGTACCGGAGACATTGTTTTTAGCATGTAGCATTTAGCTAAACTGATGACAGAATTTATTGGATTCATAGAAAAGGCAACGTTTGCAACAACTGTGGATTTTTATTCCAGGAAAATAAAACGAAGATAAGAAGAGTTATAGCAGTTATCAAGTTATTATAAATAAATATGTACACATCATAAA
>NW_013952749.1:491313-496737 GCF_001266775.1 Austrofundulus limnaeus | reverse complement strand
CAGATTACTTCCTACTCGTGAGCGCCCCCTCTGTTGGGGAAAGTTTTTTCAGGGATACAAACTTTTTCAGAATACCGGTAGACGGCAGCCATTACAGACGAACATGTGTTTGTTGTTGTTTGAGGAGCGGCTCGGTCACACACTAATGTCATTAGTTTGTTATCATTACTGAGCTGCAGGACTGATTTTTACCCTTTTCTCACATCATGTCTCCTGCCTGGATCTGTTATTATCTCACTCTGAAGCACAGAGGAGTGTCAGAGGTGAACTAGTTTCAACTGATTTTTACGACGTGTCTCATTTCCAGACTCAGGCATTTTGCCGATATTTCAGTTAAAATACATAAGTAAAAATATTTATCTGAGTATAATACTATCCCCAACTTTATGGATGATTTTATGGATTAAATTTGACATATTATACTTGAATACATACGGTAAGTATAGAAATAAATATTTTTGGTATTTTTTATTAAATCCAGCARATTCCAGAGGTCTATCATTTAGCACAAGTGAGCTGACAGTATGGATCGGGCAGTCACTAGCTGAAGTTTTCTCACGTCAGACGGTTGCCACAGTTACCTGAGCGGGCTCTTCTCGCCCACCCCCTCCCTGCTCTCAGTCATCAGGTCCAACATGACGTTAAAGGACGTTTTGTCGTTGTAAAAGACGACCACGTCCTCYCCGGCGTTCGTCAGCTGCATGCAAGCACAGAACAACCCGATGACATCATCAAACGGAGACTTCCCCTCCACGCTGGGCTTCCCCGCCCCGTCCTCACCTCAGTCATGATCATGTCCTGGCACTTCTTCACGTACTTGCCCTCGGCCTTGATGATGGTGTGCAGGAAGTTGAGGTACTGGACGTGGCGTCCGTGCGTGGCCAGGCAGTGGATGAAGTGCTGCAGGACGCTCTCGGAGATCTCGCTGCACAGCTGGTAGTTGTTGCTGAAGATGTGCTGCACCGTCTCCGCCTCCAGCAGCTGCAGGACACCAACAAACATCAGGAAGTGTCTGACTGCCACCTGAACGGGCCCATCTAAAGACCGAGCGGAGGTGTACCCCGGGGTTCAGGAACAGGGTCAGGTTCTTGTGCAGCAGAGCCTGGTTCTCCTGGTTCCCCGTGCAGAACTTCTGCAGGAACAGGTGAGCATACTTGATGATCTCCTGCATCTTCACATCGTTCTGAACAGAGAGAGAAGGAAGAGACGCTCTATCAGGTGCAGCTCCACAGGGTCTTAAAGGGTCCTAAATATGGCAAGGTGTGAGGGCCAAGATTAAGACTGTTTCACAACCAGTGGCAGCTACATCCTCGTAGCAGGAGGCTAGATCTGTTCCTAAACAGCTACTGATCTGATTAATGACAGGCCGGCACCGCTAACTGACAGGCTAGTGCTGGCAAATGAGAAGGAGACTATTCATTTGTGTTAGCATCAGAGAGACTAGCGACTAGCATGGGGAAGCTGGTGTTAGCATCATAGAGGCTAGCAACTACCATGGATATGCTATTGTTAGTATTGGAGAGGGTAGCGACTAGCATGGACAAGCTGGTGTTAGCATCAGAGAAGCTAGCGATTAGCATGGATAAGCTGGCATTAGTATCGGACAGGCTAGCGACTAGCATGGATAAACTAGCCTTAGTATCGGACAGGCTAATGGCTAGCATGGATAAGCTGGTGTTAGCATCAGAGAAGCTAGAGAGTAGCATGGATAAGCTGGCATTAGAATCAGAGAGGCTAGCGACTAGCATGGATATGCTATTGTTAGCATTCGAGAGGATAGTGACTAGCATGGACAAGCTGGCATTAGGATCAGAGAGGCTAGCGACTAGCGTGGATATGCTGGCGTTAGCATCAGAGAAGCTAGCAACTAGCTTGGGTTTGCTGGCATTAGCATTGGAGAGGCTAGCGACTAGCGTGGATATGCTATTGTTAGCATTGGAGCGGATAGCGACTAGCATGGATAAGCTGGCATTAGCATAAGAGAAGCTAGCAACTAGCTTGGGTATGCTGGCATTAGCATTGGAGAGGCTAGCGACTAGCATGGATAAGCTGGCATTAGCATCAGAGAGGCAAGCAACTAGCATGGATATGCTATTGTTAGCATTGGAGAGGATACAAAAACTAGCATGGATAAGCTGGCATTAGCATCAGAGTGGCTAATCACTAGCACGGATAAGCTGGCGTTAGCGTCAGAGTGGCTAATCACTAGCACGGATAAGCTAGCGTTAGCATCAGAGGCTAGCAACAAGCATGGATATGCTATTGTTAGCATTGGAGAGGACAGAAACTAGCAAGGATAAGCTGGCATTAGCATCAGGGTGGCTAGCGACTAGCATGGATATGCTATTGTTAGCATTGGAGAGGATAGAAACTAGCATGGATAAGCTGGCATTAGCATCAGAGTAGCTAATCACTACCACGGATAAGCTGGCGTTAGCATCAGAGGCTAGCAACAAGCATGGATCCATACCTAAAAGGTTCCAGAGTCTCACCTTGTCATAGGACACCTGCAGCAGGTCCAGCATGACTTTATGAGCTCCCATGTTCTTCAGCAGCCTCTGCTGCTTCCTGTAAGCGCCGCCGCTGCACATTTTATGCAGCCGCTCCAGGATCTGCAGAGGAGAGGAAACTGTGAAGAAAACTTAAAAAAAGCTCCTCTTTCAGAAAGTTTCCCAGTAAGACTAAAACTGTTCCTGAGTTTAAAAATAATTTATATTTCTGCAGATTTTAAAGAGTTAGTTTAAACAAAAGTAGATTTTATTTATCAGTTAAATTATATTTTAAATTATTTATTTTTCTACATTTAATGAATGCTGGAAATCACAGGAGAAATCGTTCATAATTAATCTTAGCAGTCAAGTAATCATCAACAGGAAGTGACATCACAGCCCCGCCCACACTGACTGATTGACAGATTGATTGTTTTGCAGAAACGTCACAAAATAAAGACAAACTGAAAAACAGGATGCAGACGGAGACGTGTTCTCACCTCTTTGACGTTCTGGTAGCTCTCGTTACCTTTTTCCAGCTTCTCCTTCTTCTGCGACGTGCTCTCTGACGCCCCCTGCAGGACGCAGACGGTAAGACAACATGTGCACGTCTCATTTCCTACATGAAGAACTCTGTACACTGGCTTTTCTTCAACTTGGACCACCTGATCTAAAACCTTCAGGTCTGATCTGATCTGAACTGAAGGAAGCTGACCCCACTGGAGTTTACAACCACTTCCTGTTTCAACCAAATCTGCTTCCTGTTTCAACCAATCTACTTCCTGTCTGTCTGAATTTGGATTGTATCACTAAATATTTACTGGTTCCTTTGAAGTGTCTGTGACATGCCTATCCTTCAAATACAAAAAGTCAAAGAAAACATCTTTATACTAAAGAAAATTGGCATTGTACACATGATTTTACCCATTTCGTCACATAACTGGCCTATTTTCTAAGGAATTTGGCTCAACTAAAGTGAAACAGGAAGTGACATCAAAAGAGAACTCATTAATAAAATAAACTCACTGGTCTCTGTTTATTAAAACAAAATTATTTAAACTTTAACTCTTCTTCGTCTCTCTTTGGTAGTGACTAAAAATAATGTAAAAAACATCAGATTCTTCTCTACAGTCTGTGTTGTTGTAACAACGCTCTGTTTACATGCTGACATTCTCCTTTGACATCACTTCCTGTTTCTTTACATGCAAATATCTTATCAACTGTTCATCTGAGCGATGTGAAATTTGTTTTGCAATATGTTATCATTGTTATCTTTCCAACAATGCATTCATGTTTTTTACAAAAATTTGATGTCACAGGCCCTTTAATGATGTGTTTATCCTAAACTCTACTGCAGGACCTCCTTMAAAAAGGATCATTTGATCTCAGTGGGACTTACCTTCTAAATTAGTTTATTGTTATTAGTAAAAAATGAGAGTTTCTAAACCAGTGAAGGTCAGTTTGGAGCCTGTGCTTCTTCAGTCTCTTCTTTCTCATTAAATGCAGAAACAAAGTAAACAGAACAGAACCAGAGCTGCAACAACAAACATCTGTAAGGTCTTGATTCACAGAAAAACAGAACAAAGAGAAACAAGAACAAATAAAACAACAAATAAAACTAATCCCTGAGCAGAGACACCCAAACCAGCCCCACCGTCAGAAAAGTTTCACATCAGAAGAGTTCAGGATGCAGAATGAAAGCTTTCAGGAAACGCATTTATTTGTTTTTAGTTCTTTAGTTTCAGGAGTTTTTTTTATAAAGGCTGTAAATTATTTATTGTTCTATGAATGAAATAAAGCTGTTCTCTGATGATGAACTTTTCTTCTTCTGTTTCTGTGAATCCGAGTCAAAATCTGTTGTTTTTATAGTTTTTATTTTTATTGAACTTTTATAACATCAAACTTTGTGSTGATTTTTATGAAACCGTTTTACTTTTTAAAGTTTTTACTGTCCAGCCCAGGAAAACACTGATCCCCTCATTTCTGCTTCAGCTCTGTTTTCTTATSCTGCTTTTAGCTTTTAGCTACTATTCTGCTTCTTTCAGCTTTTACAGTTCTATTTGTAGTTTTAGTTAGCTGTTTGAAACTTTTAATTAGCTGTTAGCCTTTTAACTGTTTGTTAGCTTGATGCTACCTTTAAGCTTTTAGTTTGGGTTTTAGACCTCAGTAAAAAACTGTCTTTAAGGTTTAAACATTAATTATTTATCATTTTTGCACCATTTGGTCATTAATACAAATCTGAACTGAATTAAAACCTTTCTTTGTTTTTATGAGCTTTTATTGTGAAATATGAGTGAGAAAAATTTAATTTGTGCTTCTAAAAATATTGATTTTATGAAGAAAGAAAAATTAAAACTATTATTTTGTATTTATTTAAAAATTATATATATATATACACACAATGTATAAAACTACTTTTAATAAACTGCATCTAAAATTGAAATAAATGTATTTTTTACAGACTTCCTGGAAACCTTCAGAATAAAAGCTGCTCCTCACCTCCGTCTTGTCCTTCTTGCCGTCTCCTCCGGAGCTCTTCTTCTCCACCCACAGCTCTGACTTCTCCACCAGGGTCCGCAGGCGGTCCAGGTCCGCCTTGATCAGCTTGTAGTTGTCCACGTCCTGACCCGTGATCAGCAGCTGGACCTGCAGCCCAGAGGAGCTTTCATCAAATAATAATCCTGTTTAGTTCTGGTGTTTCAGGTTCTGATCGGGTTCCTGTGGTCCGCACCTGTTTGAAGGTGTGCAGGACTTCCTGTCTCTGGCTGAAGTGTCTGAAGAGCAGCTGCAGCGCTCCGGACACCAGGGGGGCGTAGTTGTGCATGGTGAGGTGGATCAGAACCCGCAGGAACATCCGACCTCCTTCATCGTCCACCTCCAGGATGCTGTTCCCCTTCCTACACACACACACACACACACACACACACACACACAC
>NW_013952749.1:482790-490599 GCF_001266775.1 Austrofundulus limnaeus | reverse complement strand
AAAAAAGCTCCTCTTTCAGAAAGTTTCCCAGTAAGACTAAAACTGTTCCTGAGTTTAAAAATAATTTATATTTCTGCAGATTTTAAAGAGTTAGTTTAAACAAAAGTAGATTTTATTTATCAGTTAAATTATATTTTAAATTATTTATTTTTCTACATTTAATGAATGCTGGAAATCACAGGAGAAATCGTTCATAATTAATCTTAGCAGTCAAGTAATCATCAACAGGAAGTGACATCACAGCCCCGCCCACACTGACTGATTGACAGATTGATTGTTTTGCAGAAACGTCACAAAATAAAGACAAACTGAAAAACAGGATGCAGACGGAGACGTGTTCTCACCTCTTTGACGTTCTGGTAGCTCTCGTTACCTTTTTCCAGCTTCTCCTTCTTCTGCGACGTGCTCTCTGACGCCCCCTGCAGGACGCAGACGGTAAGACAACATGTGCACGTCTCATTTCCTACATGAAGAACTCTGTACACTGGCTTTTCTTCAACTTGGACCACCTGATCTAAAACCTTCAGGTCTGATCTGATCTGAACTGAAGGAAGCTGACCCCACTGGAGTTTACAACCACTTCCTGTTTCAACCAAATCTGCTTCCTGTTTCAACCAATCTACTTCCTGTCTGTCTGAATTTGGATTGTATCACTAAATATTTACTGGTTCCTTTGAAGTGTCTGTGACATGCCTATCCTTCAAATACAAAAAGTCAAAGAAAACATCTTTATACTAAAGAAAATTGGCATTGTACACATGATTTTACCCATTTCGTCACATAACTGGCCTATTTTCTAAGGAATTTGGCTCAACTAAAGTGAAACAGGAAGTGACATCAAAAGAGAACTCATTAATAANCCGTCTTGTCCTTCTTGCCGTCTCCTCCGGAGCTCTTCTTCTCCACCCACAGCTCTGACTTCTCCACCAGGGTCCGCAGGCGGTCCAGGTCCGCCTTGATCAGCTTGTAGTTGTCCACGTCCTGACCCGTGATCAGCAGCTGGACCTGCAGCCCAGAGGAGCTTTCATCAAATAATAATCCTGTTTAGTTCTGGTGTTTCAGGTTCTGATCGGGTTCCTGTGGTCCGCACCTGTTTGAAGGTGTGCAGGACTTCCTGTCTCTGGCTGAAGTGTCTGAAGAGCAGCTGCAGCGCTCCGGACACCAGGGGGGCGTAGTTGTGCATGGTGAGGTGGATCAGAACCCGCAGGAACATCCNATACTTTAAGACTTTTACTCAAGTAATATTCCTAAAGGAGACTTCAACTTTTACCAAAGTAAGATTTTGGTAAGATACTTGTACTTTTACTCAAGTATCACTTTGTGGTACTTTATAGAGCACTGGTTATTGGTTGTGTCCAAACTGTGAAACAGGACATCAGGATATAAAAGATTAAAATGAGTTCTGTTATTCTCTGTTTGGTTAATATTTCGTAACAGTTCTGGTTCTGGTTCTGGTTCTGCGGAGGTTTACCAGCATGCTCCGTGTTGGTCGTGGCGTCGGCTTCAGCCATTGGATAAACGTCCACGAACTCCTTCTTGAAGACGGACAGCAGGAAGGACAGGCGGTAATCCAGACGGACGTTCAGGATGAACTGAGGAAACAGGAAGTTTCTGTCCTCTGATTGGTTCTTTTTAATAAATACAATCTGCTTTTCTTTTGAAAAGTGTGTTTTATTCAAACGTTTTCAGTAAAACTTGAAGCTGAAGCTTCAGAACTTATAAAGTATTTTTGATACTTGAACGTCTCTGACCTGCAGGATCTCCAGGATCTTCAGTTTGGTGTCCATCACTGTCAGGTCCATCTTGTCCATACTGTCTTTACCGCCTCGCTGTCCTTCGAGCACAAACCCCGCCCCTCTGGCTCCCCCACCTCCAAATAAGGACGGCTTCCTGTTGAGGACCATGGTGGACATCATCTGGCCCATGCCGTGGATGGAGCGCTTCACGTTCTTCACTTCAGGGACAGGAGGACACAGGTGTGTGGAGTTATCACCATGAACAGGTTGTTTCCCTCAGAATTAAGGAGAAGCAGAACAAAAACCTGATGTTTCCTCRGGGAACACCAGGCCGCCGTGTGCAGGGTTGGGTCGGCAGTCGATGATCCCCAGCAGGGTCCTGGTGAGTCTGAGGAGCTCGAAGAAGCTGTAGAAACCAAAGTAGATGAGATGTCGAGCCAGACTCACCACCTGCAGGAGGACAGAGACAGGTGAGGAGAGGAGGAGACAGGACGAAGGAGGGATGAAGAACGCTGTGGGGAAGGACCTCGTAAGTGAGTTTATTTTTCTCCTCGTTGTGGAACGGCAGCTCCTCGTGCAGAACGTTGTTCAGGTACTCCTCCATGAACACCATGGTGTTGGCAAAGCGGTTCTTCTTGTTGTCTCTGCTGTCGTTCAAGTTCGAATCATAACTGAGGACGAGACACAAGAGTTCAGAGAGAAAAACCAACCTGAGCTCTGCCAAAGTCACACCGTACGCTGACGATACTCTCATCTGTTTGGATTGTGGCGCAACACTGCCTTTAAATCGGGGGACAGGGACAGAGGTGCTGAACCGATTCTTTGTCCGCTTTGAAGCAGACAGACCAACAACAACTCCACATCCACCACCTTCTAACACTAACATGTAAACACTCCAGGAACATGAAGTGAGACGTGTGTTGAAGGCGGTGACCCCAGGAAGGTGGCCAGCCYTGATGGTGTACCTGGAAAGGTGCTAAAAGCGTGTGCCGACCAACTGGCATGTTCAACGGGTCCCTGCCGCTGCCTCAAATCCTCCACCATTATCCCAGTCTCAAAAAGTCCACAGTGGAGAGCATCATGACTACAGGCCAGGTTACTTACACCAGTGGTCATGAAGTGCTTCGAAAGACTGATCTTTCAACACCTCAGAGCCTGTCTACCTCCCACTCTGGACCCTCACCAGTTTGCCTACAGGGAAAATCGCTCCACGGAAGATGCCATCAACATCTCACCCCACACCACACTGAGTCACCTGGAGCATAGGGGGAGCTACCTGAAGATGCTCTTCCTGGACTTCAGATCAGTGTTCAACCACATCATCCCAGGGATCCTGGTCCAGAAGCTACAGATTCTGGGCATCTCCACCCCCATCTGCCAGTGGATACAGAACTTCCTCACAGACCGCCCACAGTCTGTGAAATTAGGCCTTCACCTCTCCTCCACTATCACACTCAGCACCGGCTGCCCTCAAGGCGGTGTACTGAGCCCTCTGCTGTTCACCCTCTACACCTACGACTGCAGAGGGTGATCAACACTGTCCAGTGGATCACTGGCTGCTCTCTGCCCAGTCTGGAGGACATTACCACCTCTCACTACCTAAGCAGAGCTCCAAGCCTCATCAAAGACCCATCCCACCCCAGTAACCACCTGTTTAACCTGCTACCCTCGGGCCGATGGTACGGCTCACACAAAACCCGGACAAATAGGCTCAGGGACAGCTTCTTCCCAAGAGCCATCAGGGGACTGAACAATAAAAAATAACAACAACAAACATTCAATTCTTCAACCCCATGTGCAATATACCTCAAGATCAATACTCTCAGGAACATCTCTAATGTGCAATATTACAAACAATGAAGAAGAAAATACTGTAAAATTTCCCTATTTTTCATTTCTTTATACAGAAACTCTTTGATTTTTTTTTTCATAGTGCACGTCTTTGTCTATTTGATTTAGCTCGTCTATTTTATTGTCTTCTCTCCTAAATTTATTTTATTGTGTCTAAAAAAACAAGCACCTTGGAGCAGCAAACCCAGTTTCATTGTAATGCAAATTATAATGAAAATAAAGGCGATTCTGATTCTGATTCTAATGCTGGGTCTGCTGCAGTAAGCTTCTTAATCCCCCAGCAGACCCCTCAGAGACAGATCCTGGGGCAGGAACCGCCTGAGACTTGGTTTTCCTGCCTGATCTGTACAAGCTGAAACTCTGTGTTAAAATCCACCAACTCTTTGATGGTGATGGAGTTTGGGATCTCGGTCCAGAGGCGGGCGAACTTGACGGGGGTCACCAGCTCCTGGGGGTCTCGGTCCACGTGGGCGTGCAGCATGAGGCGGCAGAAAGAGGCCCGCAGGTCGAAGGGCAGCGTCTCGTCCATCATGCAGAGGAAGATGAGCTCCACGTCCAGCTGCTTGGAGATCTCGTCGATGGCCAGGTACTGACGGTCCAGACACATGCGGGCGAAGAGCTTCAGCTGGTACCTGGATGAGTCCGCAGACACACAGACCCTGTGTTCAGAGAACTCCACAGAGGTCCGGACCATGAGTGAGCGAGGACGCACCTGTAGTAGGTGAGGACATTCTCGTCGTGAGCGTTCCCTTGTCTCGCCTCCTGAGCCAGCTGCCTGATGCTCTTCTCCTGCTTCTCGTTGGTCTTATCGGTCCAGACCAGCCACACCTGAACCCAGGAGACCAGGAGACCACAACCCATCAGGAAATTAGGGTTTTTAAGAATCATCCAACCAAACGGGCAGGAAAACAACAAACAATCACAAACAAAGAACAGGTCACATGTTTCCAGCTCATATGAATGTTGGATTTAACAGAACAACAGGACAAAGACAGGTCCACCTCGTCTTCATCTCCATACTCCTCCATCCCCATGTATTCTCCCTGAATGCCACCAGGGGGCGTGTCTTTAGACACACGGCGCCTGGAAGAAAACAGATGAACAAGTCTTTAAAACCCTAATCCAGCATTAATCCACTGTTAAACTTAACCCTCCTGTTTTGTTGTGGTCAAACTGATCCGTCTTCAAGTTTAAAAAAAAGTTGTTTTTTTTTTCTGTACGAAAGTAGTAAAGCTAAGTATAATCATCATATACATATATCTACATATTACATAGATCAAAATGTAAAATAAAATAAATAATTTCATGTATAATCATTGTTTTAAGATGTAATGTGCACTCTTTATGAAAAACAAGCAAACTGTCCTCATTGATCCTGATCGCCCCCTGCTGGCTGGAGCTGACAACTAATAAAACAGTTTCTTCTCAGGCTTTATAACGTAAACCAGTGGACTAAGATTAAAGTTATGGCTTTAATATGATTCTGCATGTGGATGGTGTGTTTTCATGAATAAAATGGAGGATTATAGAGCTGCAGCCTCTGATGGACCCAGACTCAGACCCTGCAGGTTAAACTCTGTGAGGTAAAAACAGGAAGTGTCCTCGCTCGGACTCACTGCGTCTTGATGAGGATGTCCTGGTTTTTGGGTTCCAGCACACATTTACAGATCAGCTCCTGGGTGACGGGGATGGCCACGTTGTTGGACACACACAGGTCTGAGAGGTAATCCAGAAACCTGCACAGGTAGAAGAACCCTCTGAGACACGGCTGGACCCTCAGAGTCCTGCAACACGTGGTCTACAGAACCAGCATCATCATACAGAACCAACATCCTCATACAGAACCTCTGCAGGGGGCGGGATTTGATCTTTTTTAAAACTTTGACAGTGTTTCCTCGGGGTCTTTCAGCAGACCCCTCCTCCCTCTCGGGTACCTGGGCTCTCGGTTCTTCCGGACCAGGCTGACGAAGGTCTCCACCTCGGTCTTGGTGATGTGTTTCTCCAGCAGTTTGCGGTTGTTGTGCAGCAGAGCAGTGATGGTGTCCTCTGCCAGGATGTCGTAACCGATCTGACTCTGCATCACACCGAACTGCTTGGCGATGTGCTCCTGAAGAACGAGAACACAAATCTCAGGAAATGTTTCCTACTTTTCATGACAAGAGTTCAGGTCCGAGTTTCTGGTCCAGGTTCAGTTCAGGTCCTCACCTGGTTCTTGCGGTAGTCGTCCTGCGAGTGTCTCAGGACTCTGTAGCAGAGTCTCAACATGTACTGGAAGGGAGCGTTCTTCTGGTCCGCCAGCTCCTCCAGACACAGCAGGGGGCCCTCATCTCCCCGGTCCTTGAAGGGGGCCTTCAGGATCCCAAAGATCTGAACAAACAGAAAATGTCACCTGCAGTGCATTGTGGGTAATCAGCAGCACTGATTGGTCTGGGTCAGATTCTGATGGTGTGAGGTTATTCCTGCTCTCATTAGCTGTTAGCTTCAGTCTGAATAGCTGTTAGCAATGACCAGCACTCTGATTGGCTGTCAGATTGAGATTAGCCAATATCTCAACTCTTATTGCCTGTTAGCTCTACTCGGATTGGCTGCTAGCCCATATCTGACCGACAGCTAAACTCTGATTAGCTGTTAGCTGTACTCTACATGACTGTTAGATTTAGTCTGATTAGCCATTAGCTGTTAGCTCAACTCTTAATTGGTCGTTAGCTTTAATCTAATTAGCCATTAGCGGTAAGCCCAACTCTTATTAGCGGTAAACTCAACTTTGATTTACTGTAAGCCTAAGTCTGATTAGCAATTATCTGCTAGTTCAAGTGTGATTAGCTTTTAGCTCAACTCTAATTGGCTAATAGTCCAAGTTTGATCGGCTATTAGCTGTTAGCTCAAGTGTGATTAGCTGTTGACCCAACTCTGGTTAATATAGCTTAATTTTGATTAACTGCTAGCCCATGTCAGCTGTTAGCTTGTGTGTAATCAGCTGTTAGCTCAACTCTAATTAGCTGTTAGCCAAAGTCTTGTTAGCCTTTAGCTGTTAGCTTGTGTGTGATCAGCTGTTAGCTCAACTCTAAGTAGCTTTTAGCTGTTAGTTTGTGTGTGATCAGCTGTTAGCTCAACTCTAAGTAGCTTTTAGCTGTTAGCTTGTGTGTGATTAGCTGTTAGCTGTGTCATCTATCTTGACTCAGGTTGGCTCTAAAGTTTAAGCAGCTGCAGCTTCATCTTTTGATCACTCTGAAAGTTAAATCTAACCTGTCCAGTGGTTCATGAGATATTTTGCTAACAGACACATGGACACAGATTGGGTTCAGCAGCGGACCTGTTTGAGGATGTTCTGTTCTCTCATCAGTTTCTGACGTTCTCTGTTGGGTTTGGTCATGACCACGTCCAGGACCGGCTGGCCGCTGTTCACCACGTCGGCCACGAAGAAGACCACGTCCTCCAGCAGCTTGATGGCGAACCTGAAGACCACCAGACCACTCAGTGTCCCATCTTTAGCTCCAACGTTTAAAAAAAATTCAAAAGGGCGTACTTTCTGTCYTTCTGGCTGATGAAGCCGGAGCTGAACTGGTCCACAACGGTGCTCAGCATGGCGCTGGCGTCGTTGGCAAAGTCCAGATCTCGGATCTCCATCACCGGAACCGAGACGATGGCGAAAGCCTCCTTGTCTTCTTTCGTAGAACACGTCCCCAACTGCAGGATGGTTTGTGTTAACAATAAACAATAGGGTGGTCCTCTACAATATGCCAAAAATAAAAATGTGACTTTTTTAAGGTGCTTTCTGATAAAATTGTCCATTTTGCCAAGAAATTCTTTTGTACCAAATGTTATATCAATACAACTTTCATCCTAATCATTGGTGATTGGCACCCTAATCATTGGTCACTTACATCCTAATCATTGTTCACTAACATCCTAATCACTGGTCACTAACATCCTAATCATTGGTCACTAATATCCTAATCATTGTTCACTAACATCCTAATCACTGGTGATTGGCACCCTAATCATTGGTCACTTACATCCTAATCATTGTTCACTAACATCCTAATCACTGGTCACTAACATCCTAATCATTGGTCACTAATATCCTAATCATTGTTCACTAACATCCTAATCACTGGTCACTAACATCCTAATCATTGGTCACTAATATCCTAATCATTGTTCACTAACATCCTAATCACTGGTCACTAACATCCTAATCATTGGTCACTAATATCCTAAT
>NW_013952749.1:480229-482780 GCF_001266775.1 Austrofundulus limnaeus | reverse complement strand
CTAACATCCTAATCATTGGTCACTAACATCCTAATCATTGGTCACTTACATCCTAATCATTGGCTACTTACATCCTAATCATTGGTCATTGGCACCCTTACATCCTAATCATTGGTCACTAACCATTGGTCACTAACATCCTATTCATTGGTCACTAACATCCTAATCAATGGTCACTAACATCCTAATCATTGGTCACTTACATCCTAATCATTGGTCACTAACATCCTAATCATTGGTCACTTACATCCTAATCATTGGTCACTAACATCCTAATCATTGGTCACTAACATCCTAAACATTGGGTCATTGGCATCCTAATCATTGGTCATTAACATCCTAATAATTGGTCATTAGCATCCTAATCATTGGTCACTAACATCCTAATCATTGGTCATTAGCATCCTACTCATTGGTCATTAGCATCCTAATGCTACACAGAACCTGCCATGACTAGAATGATGGGTCATCCTCCCATTCTGATGGGTCCTTGACAAGGTAGTTCATGTTGATTCTGAATGTCTAAAAATGGGACTTGAGGCAGATGTAACAAAATCTGCCAGTTTTGGTAACAACAGCTTCATTTGCATCTAGGTCCACTGTTGCACATGACTGAGGATCATTGTGACCTTCCTCCTTGAGAACAGCTACGATCATCATGTGCAAAGCTGCTGTCAAAAACGTGAAGTCTGGCCAGTTCTTTACTCAGATACCACAGATTTCTGGCTAACGCCTCACTGGTGGCCTTGGCAATGACAAAATCAGAACTCAAGAATTCACTCGCATGGCACAAAAACAGGGACTGAGCAGCAGTGGTTAATATTTTTCAAATCTTATGAAATTTCACCCCTTTTTTTCCTCAAATGGAGCAAAAAAATGAAGAAGCACCTTGGAAAAGCAGAAGTTTGTATTTCGGGACCACCCTAATAAACAACAACAAAACGTGAGGACAACAACATGTCACCATGAGTCTGATGGGTCGCTCCTCGTCGATGTCGATGGGAACGTTGGTGCTCTGGATCCACGTGTTCGTGCACAGGTGTCTCAGTCGCACATACGAGTTCCTGAAACGACACACAGCTCAGGTTTATGTTCTCCAGGTTTGGTTCAGGTTCCACGGACTCTTTTCATGTTCGGAACACGCTGATGATGTCATTACTGATAAGGTGGGCTTTGTATCTCTGATACTTTCTACAGACAGGAAACACAACGCGACCCCTTTACAGGCACTTCCTGTCATTCTGTTTGATGTCAGACAGGAAGTGTCTCACCGCGGCACGAAGGAGTCGTTCTTCTGCAGCGTGGTTGGGTCGAGCTCGAACAGCGAGGCGATGTCGTTCCCGTGGGGCACCACCACCAACTTGTACTTGATCCTTTCGCCCTGAGAGCGCTTGTTGATGCGGCTGCCGTCCATCTGCAGGGAAGTCAAAGGTCAGGGACAGAGGGTCAAAGGTCAGGGATAGAGGGTCAAAGGTCAGGGACAGAGGGTCAAAGGTCAGGGATAGAGGGTCAAAGGTCAGGGACAGAGGGTCAAAGGTCAGGGGGTCAAAGGTCAGGGACAGAGGGTCAAAGGTCAGGACCGGAGGGTCAAAGGTCAGGGGGTCAAAGGTCAGGGACAGAGGGTCAAAGGTCAGGGATAGAGGGTCAAAGGTCAGGGATAGAGGGTCAAAGGTCTGGGACAGAGGGTCAAAGGTCAGGGACAGAGGGTCAAAGGTCAGGGGGTCAAAGGTCAGGGACAGAGGGTCAAAGGTCAGGGACGGAGGGTCAAAGGTCAGGGGGTCAAAGGTCAGGACCAGGAGAGTCAAAGGTCAGGACCAGGAGGGTCAAGGGTCAGGACCAGGAGGGTCAAAGGTCAGAGAGTCAAAGGTCAGGACCAGGAGGGTCAAAGGTCAGAGGGTCAAAGGTCAGGACCAGGAGGGTCAAAGGTCAGGACCAGGAGGGTCAAGGGTCAGGACCAGGAGGGTCAAAGGTCAGAGGGTCAAAGGTCAGGACCAGGAGGGTCAAAGGTCAGAGGGTCAAAGGTCAGGACCAGGAGGGTCAAAGGTCAGGACCAGGAGGGTGACCCCTCCGTTATGAAGCTGACAGAAGAACTCACTGAGGCCGACGGCTCCGGGTTGTCTCCTTTGTACCCCGGGTTCTCCTATAAACAGAACAGTCCAAGAGGAGGAAATCAGACACACCTGAAGTTTGTTTTCATCATCAACACAAACCATGACCCCACCTCCCCCGTGCTTCACAGATACACTCACTATCACTCCTCTAAATCACGTTTTCCTTCATGATTGTGTCTTTATCATATCCAGTTACCTCAGCAGCCAGGTAGTTTCCTGTGGCCAGGTGTTTGAAGCGGTACAGACTGTTCCAGTGCCCCGCCCCCCCACGACACGGGTCATGATGGACAACCTGATGGACCAATCAGAGTTCAGGGGAAAACCTTTGAAATGCTGTTTCTGTAAAAATGCTAAGCTGCTCATTTGACTTGTTTGAGCTTGTGTGTGTGTGTGTGTGTGTGTGTGTGTGTGTGTGTGTGTGTGTGTGTGTGTGTGTGTGT
>NW_013952749.1:474270-479772 GCF_001266775.1 Austrofundulus limnaeus | reverse complement strand
TCTTTACAGAGTTTCAAAATAAAAGTCATCCAATCATTTAGCTGAGTTCTGCTCATTTTATTCTCTTTATTGAACCTTTGACTGAAATAAAAAATGGGAGCATTTAATAAATAAACTGATCAAATCAGTTGTTTGTTTCCTGAAGCTTTAAGACAAATAAACAAAACAATAAAAGATTTTAATCCTAAAACTAAATAAGTGAAACTCAGTTTGTCTGGTTTGGGTTTAAATCTGTTTTTTCATGGAATAAAGAATAAAAACTGATTTCAAACTTAGAATTGTCACATTAAATATAATAAACCTCAGAAAGTTTAAAACACAAATCTGTTTATTTTTAATAAAAAACTGAGACGTTACCTCTGAACTTCTTAGGAGGGTTTTCAGAGTCTCCAGCAGCCGGTTCAACAACACACCGATCATCCACCAACCTGACACCAAACACAAACAAATACATTTATTTTACTTACATTTTGCTTTATAAAATTTATTTAACACAGWGCATCTATATTTTATTATTTTCTGTCTCCTAAAACAACGTTTTAATTTATTTCTGAAAAGTGTCGACAGTTAATTATTTCACAGATTTAAATTAAAATAATAATTATAAAATCACGTCAACACAACTTTTATTTTAATATTTCTACTTTGGAGAGTTTGTGCAGCAGAACCAGTGAGTCCGGTCCAGTTCAGTGGTCCGATCTGGTTCTCAGGATCTCATCTGGCCCAGAGGACCAGGGAGATCTGGGTCAGTTTTTTCTCTGCTGGATGGTTTTCAGACTATTTAAGGAGCTGCTGGTTGAATCCTGCAGCTGCACAGTTTAAGGTTCATTAAACGCTCAGAGTCCGGACCAGAACCGATAACTGGACCCTTCAGTTCCATCTGGTCCTGGGCGTGTGTGGACCAGAACAAACACGTTCAAATGCTTTACTCCTGCAGGTTCACAGGCCCATTACTGGCCCATTCACAGGCCCCTTCTCTGGTCTGTTCACTGGTCCATTACTGGCCTGTTCACTGGTCCATTACTGGCCTGTTCACTGGTCCATTACTGGCCTGTTCACTGGTCCATTAATGGCCAATTAACAGGCCTCTTCACTGGCCTATTCACAGGCCCTTTCCCTGGTATGTTCATGGGTCCATTACTGGCCTGTTCACTGGTCCATTACTGGTCTGTTCACTGGACCTTTCCCTGGTCTGTTCATGGGTCTATTACTGACCTGTTCACTGGTCCATTACTGGTCTGTTCACTGGCCCTTTCCCTGGTCTGTTCATGGGTCTATTACTGACCTGTTCACAGGTCCATTAATAGCCTGTTCACAGGTCCATTACTGGCCTGTTCAATGGTCCATTAATGGTCTGTTCACTGGTCCATTACTGGTCTGTTCACTGGCCCTTTCCCTGGTATGTTCATGGGTCCATTACTGATCCATTACTGACCCATTTACAGGTCCATTACTGGCCTGTTCACAGGTTGTTGTGGAGTGGTTGGGGGAGTCATCCTATAACTGGTGGTTGCTGATTCGTTGTGTTCTTGGGCAAGGCACTTCACCCACCTTGCCTACAGATGGTGGTCAGATGGTGGCGCCGGTGCATGGCAGCCCCGCCTCTGTCAGCCTCAGGGCAGCTGCGGCTACAACAACAGGTGTGCTAAAGCTAACCCTGCTGCAGGAGGTTCGGCTGCTGTTTTACATGGTGATTAAAGCCAAACCACAGTCTGTAAACAAATCAGACGTCTGCAAATGTTCATGTAAATTTAGTTTCTGAGGCTCATGGGTCAAACAGGAGCTTTACTCAAAGCAATAAAACCAGGAAACAAACAGCCACTATCAGCTAAAATGTTTTACAGCTCATTCAAGAAAACAGTTTAAGATAAAAGAAAGATTTGTTTTTTTWATTTCACTTTGATTTGTCTTGATTTGAGTTTTTTCACAGGTTTTAACAACAAAGTTTGTTTATTATTGTTCGTCAGAGTTTTTAGATTTTAAATAATTTATAACTTCGGCTGTTTGGAGATATTCAGCTTAATGTTTGAGACTCTTATTGTGAAGGATCAAAACAAGTTCTGTGAGTTTTAATAAAAACCTTTGACAGCTTCAGTTTTAATCTTATCATGGATTCAAAGTTGAAAACCAATATCGTTACTAACAACAACAACAACAACAACAACAACAACAACAACAATAATAATAATAAAGTCAGTTCAGGAGCAGCTTCCTCTCAGGGTTTGTTTGAAAAACTTCAGATTTTACTCTTCAGGACTTTTATTTTCTCAGAACTGAAACTTGTTTCTGAAGCACCACACCTGTTAAACGAAGCTGAAAAACAAAGTTTTCGGCCTCACATCAGGTTTTTTATAGGAATTCTTTCTGAATTTCTTGAAGCTGAGCAGCCAATCAGAGGCTGTCGTGCCTCCAGGTGTGTACAGGTGTGTTCCTGTGTGTCTGCTGATTGCTTCACTCAGGTGTGTTGACTTTAGAGGTGTGCTGACAGAAATCATTTAGCTTTAGCTCACCTTTAATTTACCATAAAAACACAAGTGTGGGTTGAGAGAAAAGTCGGTTTGTTTTTTGTTTTCCTGCTGCAGGTTTGACTTTATGAAAATCACCGGTCGTCAGCTGACTGGTAGTTTTTATTCAAACGTCTCTGAAAACAAACAAAGCTTCAGCAGGAAGCAGGAAGCACATGAGAACAAAATAAACTTATTATAAAAGACAAAGATTAGAGTGAAAGTTTGTTTTGACTTGAAGACGTTAACTAATGTTTGACTTAAAGGTGGAGGATCAGGAAGGATGTTGACTTTTCTCTGCTTCAACAAAGAAACGACACGAATGAACGACTGAGTGAAAAATAAGAAAGAAAAGAAAAAATAACATTTAACGTTTAACCAGCAGGTGAATCAAAGAAATTAAACCAAATGTTTCATTTAATTCTGCTTAAATACAATTAATAATGTGAATGAAATAGAAAAAAATAGTATAGGTCTTCTGGACGGGTTCTTCTCTAATGAAACGTTTCGTCTCTCCTCCAAGAGACTTCTTCAGTCTGAGAGTTTCAGGCTAAATTCAGGCTTTTAAGCCCTGCCTCCATGTGACTGATACTCACATCACATGGCTATCGTTGACACCTAATTAACACCTATTGTTAACAGGGGGTGGAGTGATACTGGCAATAGCAGCGCTGTAGGAGGGGGACAACTGAAAACGGAGGCCTCCACCTCTGTTTAATGATGGACGGTCTTTCTTCACAAAAATGGCTTCTTTTACTCCTCTCTCAAACCAACGTTCCTCTCTATCAAGAATGAGAACATCCTCATCTCTGAAAGAGTGACCGCTGGCCTGTAAATGAGTGAAAACTGCAGAGTTCTGGCCATTAGATGTAGCTCGTCTGTGTTGGGACATTCTTTTGAACAGTGGRTGCTTTGTTTCCCCGATGTATAACTGGTCGCAGTCCTCCTGGCACTTAACAGCATATACAARATTGCTCTGTTTGTGCCGGGGCACCGGATCTTTGGGGTGAACCAGCCTTTGCCTCATGTGAATGCCTCATAGCCATACTGTATATAGCATTATACAACATAATATCATTTTATAGCCTCAGAAATTATTATATAGCATTATATCATTATATATTATTATATAGCCTTATTTAGCCATATAATAGCATTATTTAGCATTATATAATTATATAACATTATAAAACCTTTTAAAGCATTATATAGCCTTATATCATTATATAGCATTATATAACATTTATAGCATTATTTAGCCTTTTATAACTGTATATAGCATTATTGAGCTCATTGAATTTTTTTCAACGCATCACAATCTGTGTCCAAATTTCAACTTGTGGCTGCTACCTTCAGCTTGTTCTTATGTCAGTTTTTTTATTATTATTCTACTTTCTACTGTTTTCTGCTGGTAAAAGTTTTTATGCCCATTTCAGCTTTTCAAAATTAACCTGCTTTAACTGTTTCAACAAGAAGCATTCACACTAGCACGTTCAAAAGAAATGTACTTTCTCTAGTATCTATTTTACTCTGATAAAACCTGATCTAATATTTATACTCTGAATAATCTGTCTGGATCCCAGTTTGATTATAATCTCTTCACGCCTGTTAAAGACGAAACCTTTAAGCGTTTTTAGAGTTCAYGATTTAAAAGTAGCTTAGTTAGTGCAGAGAAAGTAGCTCAAATTTAAGGCTTTTCTGCTCAAAACTCTCGTTGGTTCTGTTTGAAACGTGCTTCAGATCCTTCTGTAGACTTTTATTTCATAGATACAATATTCATTCATCAGATTTGACTGAATCCACGTGACAAAAGTTTAAACCAAAGCTGTGTCGCTGCCTGTCCTCCACAGGTTTACAGTAACTAAGTACTGTAGCGTGTTCAGAGTTAGATTGTTACCGTATCATTTCTAGAGTTGTACATTTTCATAWAACAGCTTGGGAATGAGATGTTCACGTGAGTTTTACGTGAGAGAGGAGGAGCTAGGTGGAGATATAAAAAAGGGAGAGAGCGTCTTTTTTTGCTGTGGTGTGTGTGTGGGGTTTTGGGCTCTCTGTACGGCGTGGCTGCGGCCTACAGCAGCTCCTAAATAAAAGTGGTTCTTGAGTTTATCAAAGGCTCATCTTGACATACATTTTCACGCACAACTAGAAAGCGTTACAGTACTTTTACTTTGTTACAATATAAATTTAAATCTAACTGAACTCATCATGAGAGGAGACAAAAATCAAGAGTTGAATTTACTCAACCAAGTCGACTGGTTCCACTAAACCAAGTAAACTGGTTCCACTAAACCAAGTAAACTGGTTCCACTAAACTAAGTCGACTGGTTCCACTAAACCAAGTAAACTGGTTCCACTAAACCAAGTAAACTGGTTCCACTAAACTAAGTCGACTGGTTCCACTAAACCAAGTCGACTGGTTCCACTAAACCAAGTCGACTGGTTCCACTAAACCAAGTAAACTGGTTCCACTAAACCAAGTCGACTGGTTCCACTAAACCAAGTCGACTGGTTCCACTAAACCAAGTAAACTGGTTCCACTAAACCAAGTCGACTGGTTCCACTAAACCAAGTCGACTGGTTCCACTAAACCAAGTAAACTGGTTCCCCTAAACCGAGTCGACTGGTTCCACTAAACCAAGTCGACTGGTTCCACTAAACCAAGTAAACTGGTTCCCCTAAACCGAGTCGACTGGTTCCACTAAACCAAGTCGACTGGTTCCACTAAACCAAGTAAACTGGTTCCCCTAAACCGAGTCGACTGGTTCCACTAAACCAAGTCGACTGGTTCCACTAAACCAAGTAAACTGGTTCCCCTAAACCGAGTCGACTGGTTCCACTAAACCAAGTCGACTGGTTCCACTAAACCAAGTAAACTGGTTCCCCTAAACCGAGTCGACTGGTTCCACTAAACCAAGTCGACTGGTTCCACTAAACCAAGTAAACTGGTTCCCCTAAACCGAGTCGACTGGTTCCACTAAACCAAGTCGACTGGTTC
>NW_013952749.1:468177-468953 GCF_001266775.1 Austrofundulus limnaeus | reverse complement strand
ACACACACACACACACACACACACACACGCACACACACTGGCAGGAGAAATCTCTCTTGGACACACTCTGTACCAACTTCCTTTTCCTGCCTCCAATCAGGCGAAGCTGCTGTTTGTGTTTGACTTGTGGTTCCAGGTCCGACACGTCAGAAACGACTGAACTTCAGAAAATGTCTGAGAAAGTTTTCACCTTTAAACCGACCGAAACACAACGTTCAAATATAAATAACATGAAATATCTGATGTGACCCATAAATAAACCTGTTTTACATCACAACACTCGTCTGACAGAAACATGTTTCTGCAGAAAAAACTGAAACCAGCAGCTCCTCTGACCAGCCATTAGCTCATCTGTCTCCTTTCAAAATAAAACCATTTAAATCTAGCAAAACAGTTACTAAAAACTAAAAAAAAAAACTAAACAGTAACTAAATGCTAAAGCAAAACAGTAGTTAAAAGCTAAAAATCATGCCTGAAGCAAATAAATAAATTAATTAATAATTGAATTAAATTAAATAAAAAAACAACAGAATATTTCAGTTTTTCAAGATTTCAGACCAAGAATGTATTTTCATTTCTAATAAACTAAATCAAAACCTTAAAGAAGTTACAAAAATCAAAAGTCAAAGCTGAATTATCCTGAACAAGCTGAACGTTTTGAAAGCTAAAAGACAAAAACCTCCAGAAACGTTAAAAACCAGGAGGATCTGATTCAGTCTGTGTGAAACCTGTAAACCTGATTCAGTCTGTGTGAAACCTGTAAACCTGATTCAGTC
>NW_013952749.1:461598-467415 GCF_001266775.1 Austrofundulus limnaeus | reverse complement strand
TGATTCAGTCTGTGTGAAACCTGTAAACCTGATTCAGTCTGTGTGAAACCTGTAAACCTGATTCAGTCTGTGTGAAACCTGTAAACCTGATTCAGTCCGTGTGAAACCTGTAAACCTGATTCAGGGCCCTGAACGCTGGGAGAACTCCTCCTAACTGAACCAGTGTCAGAATAAAGATCCAGAGACATGGTGCCGCCCAGCAGACGTGTCGGGTCAGGCAGAACCCAAGGTAGGAACCAGACAGAAAACAGGTTAGAAACCAGGCAGAAAACCAACAAAACCAGGCAGAAAACTAACAAAACCAGGCAGAAAACTAACAAAACCAGGCAGAAAACAGGTTAGAAACCAGGCAGAAAACCAACAAAACCAGGCAGAAAACTAACAAAACCAGGCAAAAAACTAACAGGAACCAGGTTAGAAACCAAGGTAGAAACCAGGCAGAAAACCAACAAAACCAGGCAGAAAACAAACAGGAACCAGGCAGAACTCAAGGTAGAAACCAAGTTAAAAACCAGGCAGAAACAAAGCAGGATCCAGAGAGAGAAACCAGGCAGAAAACAGGTTAGAAACCAGGCAGAAAACTAACAGGAACCAGACAGAAACAAAGCAGGATCCATTGAGAGAAACCAGGCAGAAAACAGATTATAAACCAGGCAGAAAACAGATTATAAACCAGACAGAAAGCTAACAGGAACCAGGCAGAACCCAAGGTAGAAACCAGGCAGCAACGGTACAGAAAGAAACCAGGCAGGAACAACGTTAGAAACCAGGTTATAACCAAGCAGGAACAAGGCAGGAACCAAGTTAGAAAGCAAAGTAGAAACCAGGCAGGAACCAGGCAGAAACAAGGCAGGATTGAGGGAGGAACAAGACAAGAACCAGGTTAGAAACCAAGTTAAAAACAAGGTAGAAACCAGGCAGAAACCAGATTATAAACCAGACAGGAACCAGGTTTAAACCAGGCAGAAAAAAGACAGAAAACAGGCAGGACCGAGAGGGAAATGAGGCAAGAACCAGTCAGAAACCAGTCAGAAACCAGACAGGGACCAGGCAGAAACAAGGCAGGATTGAGAGGGAAACAAGACAAGAACCAGGTTAGAAACCAAGTTAAAAACAAAGTAGAAACCAGGCAGGACCAAGAGAGAAAACAGGCAGGGACCAGGTAAGACCGACAGGGAAATGAGGCAAGAACCAGTCAGAAACCAGTCAGAAACCAGTCAGAAACCAGGCAGAAACCAGTCAGAAAGGTTTTGTGTGTTGTTCTTCAGCTCCTCAGAGACTCCCGGAGCTGACCTTCAGTTTCAGACAAAAACATCTGAAGCTTCCCTGTTTTATTACAAACTAACACGTTACCAGCTGCAGCTGAGGTCAGAGTTCAGACTCTGTCCTGTTAGTAAAATATCACCTGAGCCTGAGGACAGGTCTGAACTCAAGCAGCACAGCTGACCCAAACACAGCTCACACTTTAACCCTGTTTTACAGAGAATCAGCTGGAATGTGGTGTGGCAGCTGTTGTTGCTCTTCTTTAGGCTGTTCACACAACTCAAGCTGTACTTTATTTTGAAAGGACTTTAAAGTGGAACCGATGGATGATGATGATGATACACGTGTTGGACCAGAACCGGTCCTTTCAGTCCATCTGTCATCTTCCAGAACCATCAGGTTTTTACATTAGCTTTTTAAAAGATCTGATAAAACTTTTTTAATTTAAAGTAACTTTAAACTGTAGTTGTTGTTGTGTTTATCTGATCTTCAGAATAAAAGATGTTTTATTTCGTTTTAAAGGAGTTTTTCTGATTTGGATCAGAACTCACCCCAGGGTGCTGATGAACCCGTTCACAGAACCCTCTGCGTACAGAGACACGATGTCTCCGATGTGGAGGAAACTGGACGCAGAGTCCGACATCCTGCAGCCGAACCCACTCCTCCGGCACCGGCGACGAGCTGCAGGTTCGACCCGGTCCGCTCCGGGCTGCCCCTCCCCTCCGAACCTGCAGAAAGTTCTGCTGCAGCAGCGGAGGTCCGAGTCCTCAGGTCCGACCCGCCTCAGCCCGACTCACAGCCCGGTTCTGCATGGCACCGGACCGGGAACGGGTCCGAGGAAAGTCCGGAGAAACCAGGTCCTGGAAACAGCTGGAGGGGAGAAGGACGTGCAGCAGAACCTCTGAGGTGGACCTGCAGGTTCAGAACCAGAACCACTCAGTGTGGACCTGCAGGTTCAGAACCAGAACCACTCAGTGTGGACCTGCAGGTTCAGAACCAGAACCACTCAGTGTGGACCTGCAGGTTCAGAACCAGAACCACTCAGTGTGGACCTGCAGGTTCAGAACCAGAACCACTCAGTGTGGACCTGCAGGTTCAGAACCAGAACCACTCAGTGTGGACCTGCAGGTTCAGAACCAGAACCACTCAGTGTGGACCTGCAGGTTCAGAACCAGAACCCTCCTCGTGAAGGCAAAGGGTCGAACTGTGCATTAAAAGCAGGAAATGAGTCAACGAGAAACTGCTGCAGGCACGTGCGCGTGCACGGCAGTGACACGTGCACGGCAGTAACACGCGCACACTCAGACAGTCTGGTCCTGACTCAGCAACAGGTTCGTAGAACCGAACCCACGTCAGGTTTTACTGAGTAAATTCTTCACTTTGGACAAAAAAAAAGTTTTAAAAGTTGGTTAAAAACTCCAGAACCGGAAGCAGAACCTGTGCGGTCCAAACAGCTGAACAGAGCGTCCAGAACGTGTCTGTTTGCTCAGTTTGTTCAAACTTTAAACTTCAGACCTGAGAACCTGATCAAGCCCCGCCCACACGCCCTGCAGGCTGTCAATCACAGACACGGTTCAGAACCAGGGATGGGCCACATGGTGCTGCTCATTTACACACATGAATAAAACTCATTTTAAAGTGTTTATTTGTAAATTTATCTTCATTAAACTGATATAACTGAACACATTTCAGCTCAAATACAGGATAAAAGTTATTTTGTTTAATAAATATGAAAACAAAATGTTTGAAGCAAACATAAAATATAAACTTACTTTAGCGATCTGAAGTATAATGACATAAAAGTCTGGTTCTGGTTCTGGTTCTGGTAAATGTTCTTGTGACTTCAGTAAATGTCTCATATTTAGCTTTGTGCAGCTTGTTGCAGTGGAGCCTTGTATTAAACACAGAGGTCCTCTGCTCTGTCAGCACAGAGTCTACCACCACCAACACAAACTGCTGGGACCGGACGGAAGTCACCCATGTGCCAGATGTGGTCCACGGGCCACCAGTTGTCCATCTGTGGTCTAAACTAAAAGTATTTAAATAAAGTTCTGACAAAAATAACAGAAACACAGAAAATAAAACGGTCAGGTGTAATTTTATACTTCATGAGGTAAATATACTTATTATTTACTGAGAGGGGCGGGGCTTAAAACTAGAAGACCACACTAGAGGGGGCTAGTTCTTTGTGGCTTCAACTTCCAACTACTGGTTTTGTTTCTAATATTCTGCATCTCAGGGGGTTACACTTCCTGTTTTGGAAAATGTACTTCCTGATCCTGCTGTGGATTGGGAAGAACTTGTTTTGTGAGTCTAGCTCCGCCCATTCAAAAAGGACACGCCCATTTGTGCTCTGCAGACTCCCCCAACTAGCAGAGACGGACGAGACGCTTCTGACTTGTTTTTACAAACTGGACCCAGTTAGACTCTGTCTGACTTGGTTAGACTCAGTTTGACTCAGGTTGACTCGGTCTGACCCAGGTTGACTTGGTTTGACCTGAGTTAAGTCTGTCTGACTTGGTTTGACTCGGGTTGACTAGGTTGGACTCTGACTTGGTTTGACCCGGGTTGGCTTGGTTCAACCAGGGTTAACTCTGTCTGACTCGGTTTGACCCTCACTTGACTAGACAGTTTGACTCAGGTTGAAACAGTCTGACTCAGATTGACTCGTGTGGACTCTGACTTGATTTGACTTGGTCTGACTCGGTTTGACCCAGGTAGACTTGGTTTGACCTGGGTTAACGCTGTCCAACTCGGTCTGACTCTGACTTGGTTTGATTTGGTTTGACCTGGGTTAATTCTGTCCGACTCGGTTAGACTCTGACTTGATTTGACTCAGGTTAACTCGGTTAGACTCAGTTTGACTCTGTCTGACTCGGTTAGACTCAGTCTGACTCGGTTTGTTGACTTGGTTCGACCCAGGTGAACTCTGTCTGACTCGGTTTGACCCGGGTTGACTTGGTTCGACCCGGGTTAACTCTGCCTGACTCGGTTAGACTCAGTTTGACTCAGGTTGAAACAGTCTGACTAAGTTTGACTCGGGTGGACTCTGACTTGATTTGACTCGGTTTGACCCAGGTTGACTTGGTTTGATCTGGGTTAACTCTGTCCAACTCGGTTAGACTCAGTTTGACTCAGTCTGACTCGGTTTGACCTGGGTTGACTTGGTTCGACCCGGGTTAACTCTGTCTGACTCGGTTAGACTCAGTTTGATTCGGTTTGACCCAGGTTGACTTGATTTGACCTGGATTAACTCTGACTCGGTTAAACTCAGTTTGACTCAGGTTGAAACAGTCTAAGATTGACTCGGGTGGACTCTGACTTGATTTGACTCGGTCTGACTCGGTTTGACCCAGGTTGACTTGATTTGACCTGGATTAACTCTGTCTGACTCGGTTAGACTCGGTTTGGCTTGGGTTGAGTCGGTTGGACTCTGACTCGGGTTGACTTGATTCAACGTGGGTTAACTCTGTCCGACTCYGTCTGACTCGGTCCGACTCGGTGCAGCCTCAGAGTCGTTCTGGGCGGTCCCGCTCACGTCCAGGTGCAGCAGCAGCTCAGAGCTCAGCAGGTCTCTGATTGGTCAGAGGCAGCTGTCAATCATGAATATGACCTCATCATGTTTAGACCCTGACAGCTGCAGCGTTTCTTTAATTGACTTTGAACACCTGTAAAACAGGCGACAGGTGAACCAACGCTGTGGTTCTGATGAGGTTCTGATCTCAGACAGAACCGGGCCAGATGTACTGAAGAAACGAGAAATAAAAACTTAATCTGATGTAAGAATCAAACTCTGTCAAATTTAACTATTAGAGTTATATAGTAGATAAATAATCCATGTTAATCTGCAGATTGAACACAATAATCTGGGGTCTGCTCGGCTGCAGGGAGTGAGTTTATGGTGACAGCTGTGTTTCCATGGTGATGGAGAAACCAGGAGAACGACTCGTTTGTTTCTGAGGCGTAAAACTTCCTGAAGGAGACTTCCTGTGTGAGTCCTCCGACACCAGAGCTGAAAACACACACGTCTAACAACACACACGTCTGACAACACACACGTCTGACAACAAACACGTCTGACAACAAACACGTCTGACAACAAACACGTCTAACAACACACACGTCTGACAACACACACATCTGACAACACACAGCTTCTTTACAGGTGAAATATAATCCTGACCTGAGATTTTACTGACAAACATGTCTCTGTGAGGACATGTCTCTGTGAGGACTCGTATGTCTCTGTGAGGACATGTTTCTGTGAGGACTCATATGACTGTGAGGACACGTCTCTGTGAGGACACGTCTCTGTGAGGACACGTCTCTGTGAGGACACGTCTCTGTGAGGACATGTCTCTGTGAGGACATGTCTCAGTGAGGACATGTGTGTCTCTGTGAGGACATGTCTCTGTGAGGACATGTCTCTGTGAGGACTCGTATGTCTCTGTGAGGACTCGCATGTCTCTCTGAGGACATGTCTCTGTGAGGACATGTCTCTGTGAGGACTCGTATGTCTCTGTGAGGACTCGTATGTCTCTGTGAGGACATGTC
>NW_013952749.1:460244-461516 GCF_001266775.1 Austrofundulus limnaeus | reverse complement strand
AGCTGAATGGTAACTAAAAGTAGCTGAATGGTAACTAAAAGTAGCTGAATGGTAACTAAAAGTAGCTGAATGGTAACTAAAAGTAGCTGAATGGTAACTAAAAGTAGCTGAATGGTAACTAAAAGTAGCTGAATGGTAACTAAAAGATGCAAACCTTTAGCTCCAACCTAAAAAGACTCAAAATCCACACAATAAAACTTTTAAAGTTTAGCTGTTTTTTTTTTTCACAGAGCACCTTTAAAAGTTGTTTTATTTTCCAGAGCGAGCAGTCGGCTGTTCTGATGTTAATAAATCATAAATTAATTTATAATCTGGGACACGTGCAGCTGATTTACTCAATAAAACCCACCAGAAACAGCTGAAATAAAGGAAATGTGGTGTTAAATCGAGCTCCAAACAGAAGTCTTAAAAACAGATAAAAGCTGGTCTGACTCGTGGTTTCAGGCAGGAGCTGATTTCTGACAGGCTTATCTTCATCTTTAAGAGTCTTTAAGACAACGTGAAGCCTCGTGGATCAGGAGGAAGTCTGGGTCTAGTCCTGCTGGACCCGTCAGCGTCCTCCTGCTCCAGTCCAAAGCAAACAGAACCATCAGCTCTGAAGGTTCAGACTGGATTTAAGGCAAAGCAGGAATTTCACACTCAGTCAGTTCACACCAACATTTTCCTTCCCATGTAAGGTGTGTGTGTCCACTGACCCGTCCTGGCCTCGGAGCCTGTCCTCCGCTGGGACTGATAACCTTATATAGAGCTGAAGGAGCAGAGGAGACACTTCTCCAGCAGGTCCAGGTCCACTCACCTGAGCCGACACATAACTCAGCAGGCTGTTCAGACTTCTGTGCTCAGCTTTTATTTTTAGACTCTGTGGGTTTGTCTGTCTCCTCAGATGGACTGGAGACATGTCAAAGTGTCCAACGTCTCACATGAATACAGAGGACAGAAGTTCTGCTTTACGTTGCTTTTACAGGTTCTTCTGTGCTTTGTTTCCTGCTTCAGTGGTTTTACAAAGCTTTGGAGGGTTTCATCAGGAACGATCCGAATCTTTTGAACGACTCTTTACAACAAACCATAGGAACTGAGAAAAAAAGAGTCGTTTGTAGTTTTATTTTTTATTCCTTGTTATATCTTTATGTTTTCATCCTTAGAGACGATCACTCCTCCTTCACTCTCACAAGCTGTGTTTCCATTACAAATGTTCGCAAAATTTTATCGATATTCTGTTAATGTTGAAAAACACAGTTTCACAACTGTGGTGTTTCCATTAAGTAAGAAATG
>NW_013952749.1:452787-453825 GCF_001266775.1 Austrofundulus limnaeus | reverse complement strand
GTTTCCATTGCAGTTTTGTGAAAAACACCAATTTAGATACGGCTGAAAAACCACCTCATCCTAGTGCAAAAACATTTTGTCGAAAAACGTAATTTATTTTCGAAATTCTAATTTGCGCATTTTCATGGTCAATGGAAACACAGCTACAGACAACAGGCAGAGGGGCGGAGCACAGCAGCTCAGGGGGAAAAGGGGGAGGAGTTTATAAAACACATTCCGCCCACATGATGTGATGACGTATTTATGAAGTATTAGGGCCGCTTTGCAGAGGGGAAAAAAAKTCGTAAATTATTAGAAAAAACCCTGAAGTTTTAAGTAATGGCTAAAGAGTTTTTTCTCATAAATTTACGAGGTTTTTTTCTTCGTTTTTTCATCGCAAAGTGGCCCTAATATTCCATCGTTGGTATTTGTCTACATGATGATGTAACTCAATCCGAACGTCTCTTTTCTGCCCACGACTCAGTTCCTGTTGTTCGTTGTAACGAGTCGTTCAAAAGATTCAGACCGTTTATGATCACATCATCACTAATCTGTTAAATATTAGCAGTTTAACTTTAGTTTTCACTCATTTAGCTGTTTATCATCAGCAGAACTAAGTAGTGGTTTAGGAGTTAGTGAAGCTGATGGTTTGGTTTGTGMATGTGGGGGAATCGATGTTGGCACCACGGTGGATCAGTGGGTGGCACTGATGCTTCACAACAAGAAGATCCTGGGTTTGATTCCTGCCCTCCTCACCTTCAGCTCAATGCCTCCAGCTGAGTTCTGTTCAGCACCTAACATGTTCTGGATGGAGATCTGAGCTTGGTCCTCTGCTGGAGACACTTTATTTAAATATGAAATTAAAAAGGAACATTTTTAATTGAGTTAAACTATGTCAATAAACAAAAAGAGGATTAGGACTAAAAAAAAATTCTGACTTTAAACTCAATTTTTATTTTCTCAGATTTCACTCAGAATTTCAGAATTCTTTTTTCCAGTGGTCCTAATCATCTTTCTTAATAAAAAACAAAATCTGAATTTTTTTTTATTTACATTCTC
>NW_013952749.1:441993-452477 GCF_001266775.1 Austrofundulus limnaeus | reverse complement strand
TACCTTTTATTTGATTTGTATTGTTTTGTTGTATGTAAATGTGTTTTGTTTTTGTTTTCTTAATGAAATGAATAAAGTTAATAATAAAAATAAATAGTTTCTACTTTTCTAAAATTTAAATTCTGAAGGTGTCCAGTTTTGATGTTGACCTGCTGAAAAGAAAAACGAGTTTTAATTAATTAATTAATTACTTGCTCTTTTACTGTTTGTAATTGATTTATCAACAACTTGAATAAATAAACATTTCAAACATAAAGTTAAATTCTACGATTCTAAACCTCTGAAATTTAGAATCTTTTTTAGTTAAAACTAGTTAAAAAGCAGTCTCTGTTCCCTGGTTGTTCCCACAGACACCAGCAGGGGGCAGCAGCACTGAGTCAATGCGCTGACAGAGAGAAGTATTCATGCGTGATTCTGCAGACAAATGTGAGGACTTGTGTGAGCGCCAGCCTTGTTTGTATTCTCGTGTGTTTTCCTGACAAAAGCTCCATCCAGCCATGCAGCAGAGGGCTGCTGGTTCCCAGAGACCCTCAGAGCTGCAGAGTCCAGTCTCCCTGAAGCCAGCAGCCGGACTCGGACCCTCATCAGGTCCTCCTCCTGTGCTGGAGCTCTGTGTGGATTACTGATGGATGAGGAACCCAGAGGCCAGAGCTGAAAGAGAGAAAAYGTTTCAGAAACTGGAGGAAGTTCTTTCTTTGGAGAACGTGTCTGAAGTCATCACCAGTTTCTGGTTTTTCTTTCTTCCATCAGTTTTTGGAGACTCAGAACATTTTGATGGTTCTGAACTTTTGGGGATTCTGCAGGAGTTTCACTGATTTGTTTTAAACTCTTCCCTCCACATAAAGAGGTAGAAGTGAAAGGTTCTGTGTCAGGCTGACAGGGAGCGTCTGCGTCATGGCTCGGTCCGTTGCCTTCTTGTTGCCCCTCTGCCTCTCGTTGCTGATTGTCGATGCAAACAATGTTGGGCAACCTGAGAAGCAGCAGAGCAACGTTGACAGATCCTCCTCTGGGGTCAAACCAGAGCCTGTTTGGACCGAGGAGCAGCTCAAGACTCCAGATGACCCCTACAAGAAGAGCCCCCCTCTTCCTGAGATGGTGGATCTGGACCTGGACCAGCACCAACGCCTGGCCCGCGGTGCCGACGAGGACGAGCAGCAGTCCACCTTCGGTCACTCCTTTGAGAACGAGTGGGTGACGGCGCCTCAGGTCACCGAGTTCAGCAACACGACCAGAGTGGAACCTGAGACCAGCAGCCCCAAAGACCAGACCCAGAGGAACTCCTCCAGGCCCGATGAGGCTCCGAGACTCTTTAATCCCTTCTACCCGCTGGTGGAGACCTCCTACGTGGCCTACGCAGTTCTGGTCCTGGCCTGCCTGGTGCTGGCAGTGGGCGTGGTGGGCAACATGGCGGTCATGTGCATCGTTTGGAACAACTACTACATGAGGTCTGCGTGGAACTACCTGCTGGCCAGCATGGCCTTCTGGGACTTCCTGGTCCTGGTGGTCTGCCTCCCAGTGGTGGTCCTCAACCACCTCTCTCATAGGAGGATCCTGGGTGACATCACCTGCCGCATGGTGCCGTACATGGAGGTAAGGGTCTGCTGCAGCCTGATGAAATAAAAACTGGTCTCTGCTGATCCTGGACCTTCAGTCAGGTTTTCAGATCGGGTTTTGTCTCGGTGTCTTGTTCAGGGTCTCTGACCCAGTTTCAGGTTTCTGTGTGGGAGCAGGGGGCCCATCGTAACAGGTGTTCAACCTTCAGATTTTCTGTTTCCAGACCTGGAGGATCAAACTGACCCCACACAGCTGGGTATGGCTTATTTAAATACTGGACCTGTACCCGGGTCTTCCTCAGCAGTGGYACCATGTGGAACCAGTGGTATCTCACTGCTTTCAGATCAGAAGGTCCTCCTCAGCTCAGACTTGAACTCTGTTTCATCCTCATCATCCTCACCTCATGAGACAAGATGGAAGCTCCAATCACAGCTGGTTCCCCCTCTCAGACTTCTGCTGCTGGTCTGTAGTCCAGCTCAGWCTTATCTGGTCCCTGAAGTCCCCCAATAGATCTTTGGTCTGATTCTGTGGACTTTTAACACTTAACTAGCTGAGACCAGGACTTTCTGTAATTACGGTAATTGGGGCTCATTAGTGGCCTGATGGACAGCCCTTCATCAGAGCTAAACAACAAAAACATCTGAATCTTGGATTCAGGAAGAGCAGTGTGGTTTTGGTCCTGGTCGTGGAACAGTGGACCAGCTCTACACCCTCAGCAGGGTCCTGGAGGGTTCATGAGAGTTCAATCAGTCTACATGTGTTTTGTGGACTTGGAGAAGGCGTTTGACCATATCTCTCGGGCACTCCTGTGGGGGGGGGGGGGGGMGTCCTCTGGGAGAATGGGGTACCAGGCCCATTGATATAGGCTGTTAGGTCCCTGTAGGACCGGTGCCAGAGCTTGGTCCACATTGCTGGTAGTAAGTCGGACTTGTTTTTGGTGAGAGTTGGACTCCACCAAGGCTGCCCTTTGTCACTGATTCTGTTCATAACTTTAATGGACAGAATTTCTAGGAGCAGCCGAGGTGTTGAGGGGATCCTTTTTGGTGACCTTAGGATCACATCTCTGCTTTTTGTGGATGATGTGGTCCTGTTGGCTTCATCAGATCCTGATCTTCAGCTCTCACTGGAGAGGTTCACAGCCGAGTGTGAAGCGGCCGGGATGAGGATCAGTGTCCCCAAGTCCAAGACCATGGTCTTGAGCCAGAAAAGGGTAGGGTTCCTTTCTCTGGGTCGGGGAGGAGGTCCTGCCCCAAGTGGAGGAGTTTAAGTACCTCAGGGTCTTGTTCATGAATGAGGGAAGAATGGAGCTGGAGATCAACAGGTGGATTGGTGCTGCGTCTGCAGTGATGTGGGCGTTGTACCGGTCTGTTGTGGTGAAGGTTTACCAGTCGGTCTACGTTCCTACCCTCATCTATGGTCAGGAGCTTTGGGTAGTGACTGAAAGAAGGAGATCACAGATCCAAGCAGCTGAAATGAGTTTCCTCTGCAGGGTGTCTGGGCTCTCCCTTAGAGATAGGCTGAGAAGCTCAGTCATCCAGGAGGGACTCAGAGTAGAGCCGCTGCTCCTCCACGTCCAGAGGAGCCAGTTGAGGTGGCTCGGGCATCTGGTTAGGATGCCTCCTGGACGCCTCCCTGGTGAGGTGTTCCGGGCACGTCCCACTGGGAGGAGACCCAGAGGAAGACCCAGGACATACTGGAGGGACTATGTTTCTCAGCTGGCCTGGGAACACCTTGGGATTCCCCCAGAGGAGCTGGTCCAAGTGGCTGGGGAGAGGGAAGTCTGGGTCTCTGCTGCTGCCCCCGAGACCTGATGGACGGTTTACAGAATTCTGCTCATCTCTTTGGTGAAGCTCTAATAAAAACATTTCCTTCCTGTTCTGACAGTAAAATGTTGCCCTGTGGTTTTAAAGCAGAACAGGAAGGTTAAAAAAGTTTTACTGACACAGTTAAACTGAGTCATCATGGATCTGAATAAAAGAATCCAGGTCCTGACCCAGCAGGGTCTCCTGTAGCTGTGGTTTGTCTTTTGGACTCGTTCTGTTGTAAGCCAGCTGCTGGGATCTGGATCAGGGTTTTTTGGACCCAGTTTAGTCCAACCTTCAGCTGTCAGACAGGTAGACTCAGATCTAGACCTTATGGTCTTTAGTAGACTTCCTGTTCCACTCAGACCCCAGGTCCGTGCTGCAGTGCATTCTGGGAAAACATCTGTCCTCTGGTTCTGATCCAGAAGTCTTGTGGCTCCTTCGGGTGAAACCATGCCTGACCTTTGACCTTTGACCTGCTGAGGCTTGTAGAATCTGAGATGGAGCTCACTGCACAGTCTGACCTTCAGGGTGAAGAATCTCTCTGTAGAAAGGTGGACCTTCGACCCCTCTCAGATTGAAACCATGGCAACACACCTGTATATTTTCTGACGAGTTCTACCTCCGCCCCTCTCATCCCTCCACAGGTCTTTCAGACATGTTGACATCACTCTAACTCCGCCCCTCTCATCCCTCCACGGGTCTTTCAGACATGATGACATCACTCTAACTCCGCCCCTCTCGTCTCTGCAGGTCGTGTCTCTCGGCATCACCTCCTTCACTTTGTGCGCTCTGGGCATTGATCGTTTCCACGCGGCGACCTCCTCCACCCCGACGAAGACTCGGCAGGTGGAGCGCTGCCACTCGGTGCTGACCAAGCTGCTGCTGGTTTGGCTCTCGGCRCTGCTGCTCTCCAGCCCGGAGATCTTCCTGTGGCAGTTCAGCCTGAGCCCGTCTGCATCCACCGGCGGGGTGGTGGACTCCTGCAGCATCACGCTGACCTCCCCCCTGTCCCTCTACCTGCCCGACTCGCTCCACTCCCTGCTGCTCAGGTACCACCAGGTGAGTCAGGCTCCGCCCTCCTGTCAGGTGAAGTTGATGCTTGTGGTTCTGAAGACGTGGACGTCTTGAGCCGGATCCTGATCTCTTCTTCAGGGTCGGATGTGGTGGTGTTTCGGCTGCTACTTCTGCCTGCCGGTCCTCTTCACCCTCCTCTGCCAGATGGCCAGCCGCAACGTCAACAGCGACTCCAGCGCCGCCCAGAAGCAGCGTAACCATGACGACCTGTCGGCCAGCCAGAASCACCAGCAGCACCAGGCGGTGGAGCGGCAGCTGAACTGCACCTTGTTGGCGCTGGCGGTGGTTTATGGCGTGTGCGCTCTGCCTGAACACGTCTGCAACATCACGCTGGCCTACACACACTTCACCTTGTCTGAGAACATCACCGCCATGATGGCGCTCCTACATCACTTCCTGCTGTTTGTTAAGTGTGCAGTGACGCCYGTGCTGCTGCTGTTTCTGTGTAAGGTGGGTCAGGAGGTCCAAGAAACCAAAAACAAACAACAACAACAACAAAAAGATTTTAGGATTTACTTTAACTGCTTTAAAATGTAACAAAGTCTGCAGTTAAACTGCACTAAGTCAGGAGTTAAATGGGACTAAGTCAGAAGTTACTTGGGACTAATTCAGAAGTTACATGGGACTAAGTCAGGAATTAAATGGGACTAAATCGGGATAAACAGGACTAAGTCAGGATTTAAACAGGACTAAATCAGGATTTAATCAGGATTAAGTCAGTTGTTAAATAGGACTAAGTCAAGAGTTAAACAGGACTAAGTCAGGATTTAATCAGGATTAAGTCAGTTGTTAAATAGGACTAAGTCAAGAGTTAAACAGGACTAAGTCAGGAGTTAAGCAGGACTAAGTCAGAATTTAAACACGATTAAGTTAGGAGTTAAACATGACTAAGTCAAGAGTTAAACAGGACTAAGTCAGGGGTTAAATAGGACTAAGTCAGAAGTTAAACAGGACTAAGTCAGGATTTAAACAGGACTAAATCAGTTGTTAAACAGGACTAAGTCAAGAGTTAAACAGGACTAAGTCAGGAGTTAAGCAGGACTAAGTCAGAATTTAAACACGATTAAGTTAGGAGTTAAACATGACTAAGTCAAGAGTTAAACAGGACTAAGTCAGGGGTTAAACAGGACTAAATCAGGATTTAATCAGGATTAAGTCAGTTGTTAAATAGGACTAAGTCAAGAGTTAAACAGGACTAAGTCAGGATTTAATCAGGATTAAGTCAGTTGTTAAATAGGACTAAGTCAAGAGTTAAACAGGACTAAGTCAGGAGTTAAGCAGGACTAAGTCAGAATTTAAACACGATTAAGTTAGGAGTTAAACATGACTAAGTCAAGAGTTAAACAGGACTAAGTCAGGGGTTAAATAGGACTAAGTCAGAAGTTAAACAGGACTAAGTCAGGATTTAAACAGGACTAAGTCAGGAGTTAAACAGGACTAAGTCAGGAGTTAAGCAGGACTAAGTCAGGAGTTAAACATGATTAAGTCAGGAGTTAAACAGGACTAAGTCAAGAGTTAAACAGGACTAAGTCAGGGGTTAAATAGGACTAAGTCAGAAGTTAAACAGGACTAAGTCATGATTTAAACAGGACTAAGTCGGGAGTTAAGCAGGACTAAGTCTGAATTTAAACAGGATTAAGTAGGAGTTAAACAGGACTAAGTCTGGGGTTAAAATGGACTAAATCACGAGTTAAACTGTAGAAACTGAGGTGTTAACATCAGTTTGTTACCTCTTATTGAAGTTTAAAAAACAAAACTATCTGGTTCCATTTCAGACTCTGGGTCAGGCCTTCATGGATTGCTGCTGCTGCTGCTGTCAGGAGTGTCAACCAATCACAGCACAAGGCTCCCCAGGCTCCGCCCACATCAAGCTGAAGGCAGCTAATGAGACGTCCATCTTCTTTGACAAGGCTAAAGACACTTCAGCCATCTTGTCCATTTCTAGCTAGAGTCACCGGTCCATCCTGGTCCATCAGTCCGTCCTCGTCCATCCGTTCCAGTTTTCTCTTTAACTCATGTTTCTGTTAACAGAACGTTTCTTCTCCTCCGATCWCTTCCTCCTTTCTCACCTGCTCCTCTCTACATGAAGTCATTTTCATTTATCTTTCTGTCTCCACCTGCTCAGATGTCTGTTCTGACAGCAGGAACCGGTTTCCAGGACTCTGATGGGACTCTTCCACTCTATAGACCGAAGCTGTGATGTGTATTTGTTCTTACAAAAAGTAAATTAAGCTAAATTAGATGATTAGTTTCTATAAATGATTAAATCAGAGGAGGTTGAAGGTCTGAGAAGAGTTTAATGTGAGAGTTGTTCTGAGAGTTTTAAACATTTAAGTTATGTATAGTTTTAAATATAAAGACTAACCTTAACCCTGGTTGTCGGGCAGATTCTTGAGTCCTCCTGGGTTGTTCCCGAACATCTGAACCAGTTTGATGGTGGAAACCCGCAGATGGTCAGGGAGAACCCAGAAAGGCTGCAGACCATGGAGAAGAGCTGGACCAGAACTTCTTTACTGCAAAGGTTCTGAAGGCCCCGTCACCATGATGTTTTAGTCAACTTATATCAACTCATGAAAAGTTTGGAGATGTCTACTTTGAAGATGGAATTTTTAAAACTCAGCTGGAAGCTTCTTTTCGGTGTATATATACTGTTGAAGAAATTTATAGTTATTATAGCTCAGTACTGATTATAAACAACACCAGAGTATTAGGGTTTCCTTATTTTATAATACTTTTATAATGTTTGTTATATTATGTGTTAATTAAATTAGGTAGATACATGTCCGAATCAATAACAACACACAAGTGAACTGTTTTTAAACCATTAGATTAAGGTTGTTGTCTGAATGCCAGTGATTCAGCCATAGGTCAGCAGGGGGCGAACTCAGGCATTGAAGATTCTGTATATATACTGGTCCATTTCCTGTTTTTCTCCCAGTGTGTGTGGTTTTGACTTGCCAGCCAGTGGCAAAATAAACCCCCACCCCAGAATTCTGGTGTTTTATGACATTATTTCTTATCACAGATCATTTTATTTAACACTGGTGTTTTCATCTGACTTCAGCTGATATTAAACACGTATTTTCTTACACTGTAATGCTAACAAATTTATCAAATATCTAACTTTTGTTAATATTATAGTGGAACAGTGTTTTTCATAAGTCGGCATAAGTTGTATAAAATGTTATTGTGTGATGGGACCTTAAGAGTGACGTCTAGGGATGCACGATATATTGGTATTAATATCYGTATCGGCTGATATTGGTCATTTTTTAGAATATCGGCATCGGTCCGATAAGTAAAACTGGGCCGATATTAACGTCCGATATTGATTTCCCACTTTTCAGTTTTGTGTTTCTGTTTTGGGAGGGGAGATGGTTGGTTGAGCGGCATCTGTTTGATCATGATAGTGATACTGATGCTGCGTAACCAGGAATAACTGAAGTACCATGAAGTACCATGTCAGAGGTTTGGTTGTTTGTTTACAGTATAATAAAAAGACCCAAGTGTGTTTATGTATAATGTAATTTGTGTTTGTGTACTATCGGTAAATATCAGTTGTCGGCCATAACAGCGATAATTATATCGGATATTGATATCGGCTGAAGTTTTCATATCGGTGCATCCCTGGTGAAGTCTGTTCCTGGTGGAGATTCTCTGAACTGCAGCACAGTCCAGGCCTAAAACCTGAACACAAACTCCAGATGCAGTCCTGCAGGTTGAGCCCTACAGTCCATGTGTTGACCTGTTYCATGTGTGGTTCCTAATGAAGCTACTAACCTGTGTGTAAACCCTGACGTGATGAAGATGAGGGCGGGCAGAGCGTGTCTGTCAGCGCTGAGCTGGTTTCTGAGAGCAGGAAGTCAAACTGTGTCGTAGTTTAAAGTGTTCGATTGATTTAACTCTGCCTTCACTCAGACTCTCAACACGTAGAGCACATGATTAAACTGAAGCTCGGAGCTCGTTTTGATGATAGATGTTGAACATGTTGATGATGGAGACAGGATGATGTGTTGAAATGTGACGTTGTGTAAGATTTAGTGTCGTTACGAGACGAGTCAGAGCTGATTGTGTCTCTGCAGCCGAACCCAGGACTCAGGCTGACTAAACGTTTAAGTTTAAATCGTTAAAGACTTTAAAATAAGACGTATTTTTAGATTTATCTTCAGTTCTGMGGTTTCACTCATCAAAACATTGTTTGTTCGACACGAAGGTTTGAAATAAATCTGAGCTGAAACATTTTACACCGTCTCCTCATTTATTGAACAGAAACTGAGATCTGGTTCAGGATCAGCAGGGACCACCTCCACCTAGAGAAAAGGTGTAAAAACATCACTAATGACCTCAGAGAAGAGCCAATGTGTGAAGGGTCAAAGGTCATTTAGAGTCCACCGACCGTTTTCCCCCTGAAGGTCAGACTGTGCAGTGAGCTCAATAAGCTAAATAAAATCTTTAAATCACTAAACGGATCATTTGGACTCTATATTTATATAGTTCTGTTGGTATAAATGGTATAAATCCTCCTGTTCTTTCTGGAGGACTTTCTGTCTGCAGAGCTGCTCCTCAGCATATCAATGACCCGACCACTGTCCAGTCACCATGGGAGACCGGCCCAAACTCACCCACACAGAGACACGGCTGTGTTAATTTAGAAAGTCCGATCAGGGACAGCCTCTTCCCTCGTTACCCCCGCAACCCGTGAAGGGGATTTACAGAGTGAAAAGGTAAAAAGACGGGAGGAAACCGTTTTGGGTTTGTTGTGTTTTGTCCTGCAGACGGTCAGAGAAAAGAGGCTGCAGGACGACTGAAAGCTACAAACTGTTTAAAAGTCATCTTTGTTGAGAAGAGGCAGAGTCTGGGACCTGGCTGGAGTTCTGAAGCTGCTGAAACCACAGATCGTCYTTTTCATACGATGAAGATGATTGTAAAGAAAAACAGATTTGTTTTATTCAGGGTCAGGTCCAGGAGCAAGAGAACCCAGTCCTGATCAGATGGACCTCCTGAGCCGACTCCTTTAGATCCAGAGGAGCAGCTCTGCTCTGAGCTCCAGACCTGGTCRCTGAGACTGAGCCCGGGTTCTGACGGTCTGTGCTACCCATCAGTCCGACCTACTTTGTGGCAATGCACAGACCGATGTTACGTCATATGTTGCTGACTCAGCAGTTCTTATCGATATGTGCTACCTGTACAAGTTTCATTTTGTTGTGTTAAGTTTTATTTAATTAAGCTGCTTTGTTACTCAAACATATTAACATAAATGGCTCTTTTGCTGTTGTTACCATGCTGTAAACAAGAAATTAGTCCCATTATTTAGTGTTAATTATACATTTACGATCGATGGCTTGTGGAAATATTTGTCAACAGAGGTCTATAAAGTACTTGAAAAAATATTACTAAGTAAATGTAAAATTACATGAACAGAAAATAACTGGTAAAAATACATTTCACTGATGAGAAAACTACTTAAGTAAAAGTCATAAAACTGTTCACAAAAATCAGGAAAGTAAAAGTACTTTTACACACTCTCTAAGAAACAAACTGTTGAATTTACTGAACCAAACTGGTTCCACTAAGACAGGCTGAGTAAACTGAACAATACATGTTTATTATTTACTCAGTTTACTCAACTKGGCTTRGTGGAGCCAGCTGACATGACTTTGAGTAAAATCAACTCTTCATTTTTTAGAGCAGAAACATCTTTCATGATGAGTTCAAAAATATTTAGTTTTGTAACAAGTAACTAAGTGTTACATTTTAAAGTAAAGAAGTAAAAGTTTTATTTTAGCTTTAAAATGTAACTAAGTAAAAGTAAAAGTAGCTGTTTAAAAAATAGCTGATAAAATTACAAATCCTCAAAAACAACTACTTAAGTACAGTAACAAAGTAAATGCACTCAGTTACTATAAACCTCTGTATTTATCTTTAGTTTGATGTCTGTAATATTATTACACTGTAAAAAACAAATGACTCTTTGTTTAGCGTCAACCATGTGTTAGCTTTTCATTTTAAACGGTTTGGATATTCTGAGGAAGGAAGTGATATATATATATA
>NW_013952749.1:440396-441944 GCF_001266775.1 Austrofundulus limnaeus | reverse complement strand
ATATTATTCCTCATCTTCTCTTGTGGTTTTTAGTTTTTCTGTTGTTAAAGGTAGCGCAGCTGTGTTTGCTGCATGACCTGTTTCACCTGTTCCCCCATGTTTGTCTTGTTATGTCTTCTTGAATGGGTGTTTCCTAACTGGCCCCTCCCCCCTTCCCTGAATGTACAGCACCTTGTGAATTTATTTCTGTGAAAGGCGATATATAAGTAAAACTTTACTATATTCTTGTGATTTTAGAAAGCTTTTCGTTGTGTACATAAAACGTTACAATGCTATGTGAAGAATWACTCCTAAGCTTACACTTCAGTAACACGTCACTCAAATAATTTTATCTGATAATATTTTTGTAAACATGACGAAGCAGTTTTCCATGGGTAGCACCGACACTAYACCTAGCTATCGAACTGCGCTACGGTAGCAACATCTGACGAGGTAGAACATATCGACAGACACCTGGCCACCCGCTGGGCTGCTTGGATCCAGGACCTGGTTTTCTTTCCTAACCTGGACCTCCTGACCACAGGTGGACCCGTCACAGAAACTCATCTTTCCAGGCTCAAGTCTAAAAACATTACATCCAGTTTCAGCTCAGTGTCTGGAAAACCGTGGTGAATAAAAAATGTTTGTTTGTGACCAAAATCCTTTAGGTGTAATTAGTTATTTTTTTAAAGCGCTCATCCAGTGAAATGTGAGTGTTGGACTGAGGAAGAGGAGCAGGAGGAAGAGGAGCAGGAGGAAGAGGAGCAGGAACAGAGTGTTTCAGGGGCTCCGCCTGTTGTTCTCATTAGTAGTGATGGGAGCTCGCCAGTCGGGTCCAAACCCCCTGAACAGACCGCCTCTGTTCACTAATGAACGCACACACTGAGGCGACTAGACCTCCATCAGTCATGCCCCGGCCCCTCTGGGCCCAAATGGACCAGAACRAAGCCCATTCTGAGGTTGTGCAACAGAAAGGTCACAGGTTCGAGCCCCACGTCCATCCTGGAGAGGGTGGCGTTTATTTCGGTGGCTTCATAACCACCTCTCTGCAGCTGTTCACAAATACACTTTAATTAATTTAAACGTTTATTTAAACGTTAAATAAAACCAGCTCTGCTCTAAAAACAAGAAAAAAATCACTTAAATAATGAGTTTATTTGATTTTACTGGTAATTATTTCCTGGAAAAAAGTTTACAAATGTCTTGTTCAGCATTCAGGACATCAGAGGTGGAAATAAAAATTAAACTCTAAAAGCTGTAATGAGTGATTTTTGAAAACTAGAATTTCCTTTGATGCTTTTTATTTTTTACTTTTATTAAACAGTAACTTTCAGGTTTTTATTTTGTGTTTTTAAAGAAGGAAAACCTTTTATTGTCACTTTTAGCTGATTCTCACACTCACCGTGTGAAACTCTGATAGGAAGCAGCACTTGTCTACAAGTGTGCATCTGTGTTTGTGTTGGTGTGTGACTGTGTGTGTGTTGGTGTGTGACTGTGTGTGTGTTGGTGTGTGACTGTGTGTGTGTTGGTGTGTGACTGTGTGTGTGTTGGTGTGTGACTGTGTGTGTG
>NW_013952749.1:438765-440351 GCF_001266775.1 Austrofundulus limnaeus | reverse complement strand
CACACACACACACACACACACACACACACACACACACACACACACACACACTACTGGGAGCATAATGTTGGTTTTGTTCTGTGGGAAACTGATGAGGAAAGAAGTGAAGAGGAGAGGGGGGAGACTGTTGTCATGACAACAAGCACGGGGTCACGATGGAGAGGGAGGTTGATTCAGAACACACACACACACATGCACACACAGACACACACACAGCGGTGGGACCACCTTCAACTGGACAGGAAACAACTGAAAGCTCCATCTTTGTTGAAGTTCAACACTTCAGACTGAAAGAAGTTCTCATCAGAGTGAGGGTGGATGGATGGACAGATGGTTGGATGAATGGATGATAGTTTGTTGGCTGGATGGATGGATGGATGGTTGGTTGGTTGGATGGACAGATGGTTGGTTGGATGGACAGATGGATGGTTGGATGGATCATTGGATGAATGGTTGGATGGATAGATGGTTGGTTGGTTAGATGGATAAATGGATGGTAAGTTGGATGGATGATAGTTTGGATGGTTGGTTTGTTGGATGGATGGTTGGTTAGATGGATGGTTGGTTGGATCGTTGGATGGATGGATGGTTGGATGGACAGATGGATGGATGGTTGGTTGGTTGGATGGCAGGTTGCATAGCTGGTTGGATGGACAGATGGTAGGCTGGATGGTTGGTTGGATGGACAGATGGATGTTTGGATGGATCATTGGATGGATGGTTGGATGGAAAGATGGTTGGTTGGTTAGATGGATAAATGGATGGTAAGTTGAATGGTTGGTTGGATGGATGGTAGATTGGATGGTTGGTTGGATGGATGGTAGGTTGGATGGTTGGTTGGATGTATGGATGGTTGGATTGACAGATGGATGGATGGTTGGTTGGATGGTAGGTTGCATAGTTGGTTGGATGGACAGATGGTAGGCTGGATGGTTGGTTGGATGGATAGTTGGTTGGTTGGACGGACAGATGGTTGGATGGATCATTGGATGGATCATTGGATGGATAGATGGTTGGTTGGTTAGATGGATAAATGGATGGTAAGTTGGATGGTTGGTTGGATGGACAGATGGATGGTTGGATGGATGGTTGGATGGATAGATGGTTGGTTGGTTAGGTGGATAAATGGATGGTAAGTTGGATGGTTGGTTGGATGGACAGATGGATGGTTGGATGGATGGTTGGATGGATAGATGGTTGGTTGGTTAGGTGGATAAATGGATGGTAAGTTGGATGGTTGGTTGGATGGATGGATGGTAGGTTGGATGGATGGTTGGATTATTGGATGGATAGATGGATGGATGGTTGGTTGGATGAATGGATAGTTGGTTGGTTGGATGGACAGATAGTTGGTTGGATGGACAGATAGTTGGTTGGATGGACAGATAGTTGGTTGGATGGACAGATGGTTGGATGGTTGGGTTCCAAACCATCAGCCTCCAGCAGCGTGCTGACAGCTGGGAGGAGCTGTTTGCCACAGTGCATTCTGGGTAAACAAGCCTTTGGGCTCATGTGTCTCAGGCCCAGTTTACATGAGACCAGTTTCTGTAAACGCTCCTTTACTGGGACGAATACACAAACTGACC
>NW_013952749.1:436941-438557 GCF_001266775.1 Austrofundulus limnaeus | reverse complement strand
TTAAAATATATTTTAAAATATTATAAAAACTAAACATCCTACAGTATTTTTAGTCTTTATTTTACAGTTAAAATAAATGTTTAACGTTACAACTAATCCTGGATCCCTTTAAAAAGTGTTTTTGAACAGGGTGTAGTGATGTTTGATCCAACAGGTGTGGATCAAAGGTGCACCGGTACCAGAACCTGTGCAGCAGAGTGACATCATCACCAGTCAGAACCAGAAGCTGAACCCAAACATTCCTAAATCCAGATGTTTTACAGTGAGCACTCAGCTGAGCCTGGATTTACACCACATGTGGCTCTGCTCTGCGACACACAGAGGAGGCAGCGTGTGCAGGACGACATCACCTGATAAATCCAGTGACAATTGTAGAAGTCAGAGCAAAAAATAATTAATTCTGTGAAAGATGAACTCCAAACAGCTGAAAACATTAATATAAAAGCTTTTATATCTGTGGTTGAAACTGTTTCACTGTCGTCTTTTTGAAACTTCTGACTTCAAAATAAAATCCTCGTGTATCATGTGTACACATCTGCTTCCCAAACAGAACCATTCATTCTGACAGCATTTGTGTAGAAATATTTAAATATATTTATTAATATAAATGGGGCTTCAATAAAATTATTCTGCCTTACGGTGTCTTATTTTGAAAATACAGATGTTGTGCTTGTTCCTTTTCCTGTTGGTGCGACGTGACATCTGTAGGTTAACTCTGGAGCAGCTCTGGTGTCCGGCAGAATCACCATTCGCTCACAGCCGTGTGGAGTCAGTGTAAACAGTGTCGTTGATTAGAATAGTTGTGTATTTACTGTGGAGGTCGGACCGGACTGCAGCGCAGCGCAGCGCAGCGCAGCGGAGACACATCTAGTGTAAATTGGGGGTTATTGTCTAATTTAATCTGTGTGTAAAGCTGTGATATTAAACTGCAGCAGGTTACTGCACACATCCTGTAAAACATTACATTTATGATTCTGGAATTATAATTATTTTATTTAATGTTTAAAAATCTTCTCAGATTAAGATAGTTTCTTTAATAAAACCTGAAAATGTTCTGAAACTCAGCATGAATGTGTCAAAGTTCTGGTTCTGACCCGCTGTGAGTCTCCAACAGAAACCTCACAGGTACCTGTGCATCCACAGCTACAGGGATAAGGGGGCGGGGCCATAATGTAAAGTCAGGTCAATGGAGGGAGGGTGGGGTGCAGGGTAAAGGGGGCGGGGCCATAAAGTAAATTCAGGTCAATGGAAGGAGGGTGGGGTGCAGGGTAAAGGGGGCGGGGTTTGGCCTGTTCTGTCGGGTCATTTCTCAGGAACTCCTCTTAGTCCGGGAGTGTTGGATCAACCACTGGAGGGTGATGTCTGCAGACAGAGACAAGCACAAACCTTCAGACCAAACATGTCCAGAACCAGAACCAGATCCAGACCCAGATCAAACCTGACTCAAGATTAGAACCTCTGAAGAACTGAAGGTTTCACAGAGCAGACCTGAATAAAGACCTGACTGTTGAGTCCTGCTGGTCTCAAGCTGAGACTTGTTGTTCAGTTAATCCCAGGTAGGGTGGGTGTGTGTGTGTGTGTGTGTGTGTGTGTGTGTGTGTGTGTGTGTGTGTGTG
>NW_013952749.1:429163-436522 GCF_001266775.1 Austrofundulus limnaeus | reverse complement strand
AGACAACATCCAACTCTTTGTATTGTAACATGAGTTGTTTAACAAGTGAAAACTGTTGAAAACAACAAAACTGTTTTGTCTTATTACACAAATTAAAATCCAGCTTCATGTGTTTCTGTTGATGTCATTTCACCACTAGATAAACTGTGATGGAGGTCCATGGAAGGTAAATATGTTTAAATCAAATAAACAAAAGAGGATGGAGTTAAAATAAATAAAAGTTATTCAAACTACGTTTTGAGCATCTAAAACACTTCAAGTTAGCAGCTTGTGCTTCAGGTCAGACGAGTTCAGACTGAGCTGTTTACTGAAGCAGCAGCTGATGACATCATTACGCTCCTGCACGATGCTGCGTTCAGGACAAACATGGAAAACTCACCACTCTTACACCGTACGGTCACAATGATGTGTTCAGGTACTGAAACATGGTACTGTTTGATGTTAGTGAATAGGTTCTCTGTAGTACTGACAGAATTTGCTCGGTACTTATAAAAGTATTGAGTTGGGTACCATCACTAGTTCATGTGTTGTTTTTACATTTCTGTCCTGTTTTTACTCGACCTTATTATTTATATTTATATTCCTGCTGTTGATTTCTGATCAGCAGCTCAGGAAGTCAGACTAACAGATGAGGGTCAGGTCTGGACTTACATCCTCTCTATGAGCTCCTTCTCATCCAGAGATCCTGGAAGGTCCCGCTTGTTCCCCAGAACCAGAACCTGAGGACACACAGGAGGACTTCAAAGAGCTGAGAGCAACAAGCTGACAGGTCAAACTACAGCAGGACTGATTTTAGAGCTGCTGCTCAGTCAGCAGTCCTCCTCAGACTGGGCTCAGGTGGACTGCAGAGCCAGGCCCGTTTGGTGGGCACAGACTGGTTCTGGTTGTGTCAGTGTGTGTGTGTCGGTTCATGGTTCTTACAGGGATCCCCTGCAGCTGCGGTTTGTCCAGCAGGTTGTGCAGCTCYTTCTTGGAGGCTTCGATCTTCTCTGGATCTGCTGCGTCCACCATGTACCTGCAGAGACCCAAAGAACCCGCTGAGACCGGCTTTACAGGGACCAGAACCAGCCAACGCCCCGACCCGTTCCCAGGACCAGGACCAGGACTTACACGATGGCGCTGACTCCTCGACAGTAACGCTCCCACATGCTCCTGAAGCGAGGCTGTCCTCCGATGTCCCACAGCTGGACACACAGGGACGGGCCGTTACAGACCACTCACAGACCATGGGACAGGAGGAGGAGGAGGAGGAGGAGGAGGAGGAAAACACCCACCTTGATGGTGACGTTGCCTTTAGTGATCTTCCTCATGTTGAAGCCCACCGTAGGAATCATGTCTTCACTGAACTGACCCGACTGAAACACAAACATGACAGCTTCACAGCTCAGCTCCACTCAGTCAAACTGACTCTTCTGACCTGCTACAACTAATTAACTTTTCTTTACAAAAACACTAAAGTTCTGATTAAAGACTTCACTTAGTCCATGTAGAGTTTATCCTGATGGACCGGAGACCCTGAGGGACACAGGAAGACGTGGACATTACTGCAAAAAATACTTTTACTTTGTTAAAGTACTTCAGGCATTTTTTGAGACTTTGTAATTTTACCACATTTTTTTAATCTTAACTTCTACGTTTATTTCCATCATTCCATCCTTTAGAATAGAAGAATAGAAATTGTCTTTATTTTCCTGCTGAGGGTAAATTCAGGTGTTACAGAGGACACCCAGGACTCTGAGGATCCACGTCTAAAACCTGACCCTGTTTCTGTTTCAGCTGTTTCAGGAAACACGAGCTCCTTCAGCTTCCTTTTCTAACTTCAGCTTTTTCAGCTACTTTTCAGCTTTTTATGTGACATTTTCAGCTGATTTTAACTGTGACACAACATCAAAAACAGCATTTAGTCCAAAACTGGAGAAACAAGCAGATACAGGCTTTTGATTTAAATGTGGGCAAAAATAACATTTTGTAAGAATATAATGAATTAAACCTTATAAATGTATCATTTCAATGAACCGTCTGAAATATAATCATAAAAAAATTAAAGCATTTTATTTGAGCAGCAACAAAAAAAAATAAATTTTTGTGGAAAAACGCGTTGCATTTTAATTTTTTTTCCAACTGTGAAATCTTAACATACAAATATTTGAGGTTTCCTCTTTAAAGTAACATAAAAAATACTCAATAAATTTACATAAAATTAGGATTCAGACCAAACAGTGATGTGTTATCTTAACCAACAAATGAAGTCATTTCTCTGGATGAACTGATGACATCAGGATGATCCAGGTTTCAAAATGAAGTTTTTAAAGCAGGAATCTGAAAATGTGATGTTATTTTCACCAAATTTGACTTAATCCTCATTTTGACACAATGGGTCACCGTTATTTTACAACAAACTGCTACGTTTTGGAATCTGTTTCTTTATTTTCTTTTAATTTGACAGTTTTTTTACTCTCCTTGCTCAATTTTCAACTTGTTTCTGTTCCTTTAAACTAATTTTAACTACTTGTTTATCATGTTTTAGTTACTTTTCTACTAATTTCATCTGTTTTGTGCTGAATTAGGTTAATTTATTTTCAACTAAATCTAATTTAAAGACAAGGAGCTAAATGTTGCTCAAACAGTGCCTGTGACATTTAACACACATATTCTTCAAACACAAAACGTCACAAAAACATCTTTAGATTAAATAAAATTAAAATAAAACACACAATTTAACCCATTTTGTCCAATAACTGCAGATTTTCTTTTGAACTTGCCAAAGTGAAACAGGAAGTGACATCACAGGGGACCTCTTTAACAAATAAAACTCTGCTCTTTGTTTATTGAAACATTATMATTTAAACTCTGACCCTCTGTGATGTTAAACATTTCAGCAGCACTCTGTTTACCTGCAGACATCCCCTCTGACATCACTTCCTGTTTCTTCACAGGTAAACAACTATTCATGTCAGCGACATGAAATTTATTTTGAAATATTTTATCAATGTCCTCTTTCTAAAAATGCATTTATAAGTATTACAAAAATGACGTCACAGGCACTTTTAAGCAGGAAACAAATGATCTAATAACAATTAGGGATGACCTTTGACCTTTCCTAATTGATGGCCAGCATCAGTTGTTCCTGAGGTCACTGCTGACGTCATCACACACCTGTAAGCTCCAGGTAGAGGTGGACTCCCTGACCAGGACCAGCTGATCATGTAAGGTCTCACCGGGTCAGTCTGCAGAACCTGACCTGATGAATCAGGTTCTGTCGGACTCAGCTCGGTCCAGCTGACCTCATCAGTCCGCGGGGTAACAATGGACCGACCCGCTTCAGCCCCGAACTCACCGCTATCACGTTGACGAAGGTGGTCTTCCCGGAGTACTGCAGGCCCACCAGGGTCAGCTCCATCTCCTCCTTCCAGAACAGAGCCTTGAACCAGTCCAGCAGTTTGTTGATGAGCGCTATCATCTCTGCTGCTAACGTTAGCTGCTGCTAGGCTAGGCTAGGTGGCTAACGCCCCGAAAAGCTCCGGTTTTTCTGCCCGCTGACACTCACTGGGACGAGCACGGACGGAACCAGTCAGAACCAGAACCACCGGCAGCTGAACATGAACACAGCAGGTCGCTTAGGTCGGTGTGTTCAAGCTGGAAACCGTGCTCTGAACCGTTTCTCCGCTGCGCTTTTTCCTGCTAGCACCGTCAAGGCGGAAATGCTACACGGATCTACATCCGGTGGAGCCTTTCACAATAAACCGAAAACGAGCAGATTTAATGAAAGCATACAATAAATTAAAGATTTATCAACAATTTAAACACATGTAGGTTTTTATAACATTAAAAGTAAAATTAATTTATTATTTAAAGTTGATTTAATCGTTTATTTTCTCGTTTGGTGTTTAAAAATGATTAATGAATATATTATTTATGCTGTTTCCYGTTTGGGTGGGGTTGATGAAGTGAGCTGAAGAAACAAGAGAAAAGAAGAGGAAGAAACAGGAAAATATGTTTCTGAAACACTGACCTCTACTGGTCAAATATAAGTTGACATTATTCCTAAAATTTCACTTTGAATGAAAATCTTAAATCTGTGTTTTTACCTGTTAATTACATAAACAATAAGCACATTTAACTTCTCATCCAGGAGCTTTCTGAAGTTTCAGAACTGTTGGGTTCATCCTGTCATGTGTTGGTTGGGATTACCATGTTCTGGATGACAGATAATCTACACAATAATCTTTCATCACATGTTCTGGTCCTGAAGAGGCGTGTCAATCATGACARGATCAGAAATCACCAGCCACACAAATAGTTTCAAACTAAATATATTTTAATGGTTCCAATTTAAAACGCTATGAGTGCAAAAGCAAAGGGGTCTGACTATTTCCTGAAACAACTTTTGTTTTGTTTAAGAAGTTCTTTATTTAGGATCAAATTAATCTTCCTTATGTTTGGATCTGAGCAGGTTCTGTTCTGGCGTTATCTATGGGATCAATCTTGTGCCAGCAGGAACTGAATTTGAATTGCTCAGACTTAATCTGAATGTTCATAATTTGAAATTGAATGCATTAGTTTGAAAATAAATTTTACTAAATTGAAAATGAATTTAAAGGGGCAATATTGTGTAAAATCAACTTTTTTGAGTTTTATATCATGTTATAATGTAATACTCTCATAAAAACATGTCCAAAGCCTTGCTCTGACTCATTCATCATGTTTGAGAAATCCTGCAGTGTTTTTATGAAGCCATGCTGAGGAGCAAAACGACAGGTGGGGACCAGAAACACCTTTTGGTACCAGAAACACTACTGGGACGTGTCTTTAAGCTGAACTTTCTCATGGCAGAGCGCACCCCCTCCCCCCACCCATGACTCCTGCAGGCTCTCAGCAGTAACAAAGCAAACAATGGGTGAAACTGAAAGTGAAACTTAAACTGTCTGCTGAGATCTCAACATTAGTTTTCACTCAGTGAAGCTCTTTTCAGATTCAAAATACCTTTGAGGAAATGGATTTTCAAATGTAAACTGCCCCCCCCCCCCACCGCACGCTGAGATGGACAGGACAGAAGTTGAAGGTGGTTCTTAAAGAGACAGAGGCCAATTTCAAGGCGTTTAGAAGAGGAAGTGATGAGAAGATAAGTTTATTTTCTGTTTAAACATAAAAACAGCATTTTAATAACAGCTAAAGGTGACAGATACTTTATTAATGTATAGTATTTAAATATATGACTGAGAAACACATAATATTGGCCCTTTAATGGTTTGAAACTGAATTTAAAGTTTTGTATCTGAATTAATTTTCTTTGAAACTGTATTTTGGTTTATTACAAATTAGTTTGACTACTTTCACTTTCAGTGTGAAAGCCAGGCAGAGTAATCAAACACAGATCCACAGATGTACGTTTCACYTCAGTGAAGCTTCCCTTCTGTGAAAGTAGTGAAACTGAATTTTTAATAAACCAAAATACAGTTTTAAAGGAAATTAATTCAGACACAAAACTTTAAATTCAATTTCAGTTTAGTGAAATTTATTTTCAAACCAGTTCAGTTTCAATTTATGAACATTCAGATTCAATCTGAGCAATTCAAATTCATTTCCTGCTGGCACAAGTTTGATTCCGTACATTCTGCTCAAACATGAAGAATTATTTCCTTCAGGGTCTAAAAAAACACAACCAACTTCCTGAAAATGGTTCTTTTTTAATCTGGTTTCTGTGATTGGACCTTCAGTTTTCTGAGATTTTCACTCCAGTCTTTGTTTCTGTAGAGTCCGAAKAGAACATCCTGTTCTGGTTCTGCTCCTCCACCTGGGTTCTGTAGAGACGCTGCTGGTTCTCCGGTGGGTTCTGTTCTATAACTGCAGGTTCTGCAGCTGTAAACTGACCCGGTCCTCTGGGTTCTGCTGGTTCTCTGGTTGTGTGGCAGGCTGGGTCTGGTTCTGCTCCTGAAGGGGAGAACAGAACCGTTTGGACTCTGCTGAGGTCAAACTGTTTCCTGATGGATTCAGAGTTTCTGAGGCTGAAATGAGCTTCAGCCTGTGGGAGCTGAGGCATCCACACCGGCTGCAGCTCTTTGGCCTCGTTCTTCTTCCACAACCTTGACGCCGTTTCAAAAATTTCTACATCAAAACGTTCAGCTCATTCAGGACATTCCACCTATGACTTTTCGTATTTCTGCTATTTATACTTTTTTAGCTATTTCACTTTTTTAGCCACATTTTTGCCGTTTTAAATGAATGGAGCCATTTTCAACATCCTTGAAATCCTTCAAAATGTTTCTAAATCTCTCCAGCACCTTACACATTTTGTTTTGATTACGCTCTTTTTAACTTCCTTGTGCTAATTTTAGCTACTTTTTTGCTACTTTTAGCTTTTTTCTGCTACTGCAGATAAAATTCTACTGATTTGCTATTCCTCTGCTATTTTATACTTTTTGTAATTCTTTTTTTTATTTTGTGCTATTCATGCTTCCTGCTACATTCAGCTATTTGRTGAAATTTAAGCTAATMTTTAGCTGTTYTTAGCTAAAGTTAGCTTTTTTAAGCTAAATGCATAGTTTTTGTAGCTATTACAACTTATTTCTGCTCTATGTTCAGCAAACTTGTGCTTCTTATGCTTCCTTTATGCTAATCAAAACATTTCCCACTTTTTAGCTGTTTTACTGAAAATTTTAGTCGTTTTAGCTATTTTTCTTCAGATGATGAATTTTCTAGTAGTTTTATGCATTTTTTCTGCTAATTTCATATTTTTAAAACACTTTCACCATGTTGGTGCTTCTTTCAACTTGTTTCTGCTGCCTATAGCTTATTTTTATGCTAATTTTCACAGTTTTTGGTTATTTTAGCTAAAARTCTGCTTCTTTCTGCTATTTGACATGGTCAAAATAAAAGGATAAATATTTTCAAAATAAAAGCATCCAAACCTGTCTCTGACAGGTTTATATTACGMCAGTGACCTGCAGTAAAGATCAGACTGAGCTGCTGCTCTATGAACATGAGGTGGTCCCTGAGTCTCACTGAATACCTGGTTCTGCTGCAGCTGCTGGCTGTACTGGGCCAGCGTGGAGTACAGGAACTGGTACTGCTCCGTGGTCTGAATCATCCCGCCTCTGCACAGGACGGAGGAGGTTAAACATCAGCTTCCAGCTCCAACAGGTGAATACAGCGAGCAGCTCCGAGCTCACCTGTCCAGTCGGAGCTGACACACCGTCTCCAGGACGTCAGCCTGACCCGTGTCTCTGAGCTGCCTGCAGCCGAGGCTGCTGGCTATGAAACAGCCGGTCCTGCCGATCCCAGCGCTGAGGAGACCGGAGAGAGGTTCAGCTTCTCTCCACACACACACACACACACACACACACACACACACACACACAC
>NW_013952749.1:423026-428468 GCF_001266775.1 Austrofundulus limnaeus | reverse complement strand
CACACACACACACACACACACACACACACACACACACACACACACACACACACACACACACACGCTCCACAGCTGATTTGTTCTCGTCTTTCTAACGTTCAGCTTCAGCACTCGCTCAGTCATGAGCTCAAACAGGAAGTAGTTTTCAGAACATTTAGTTCCACAGCTCAGATCAGCCCAGCACCCTCTGCTCTCTGTTCACATGTTGATCTGAACATGTGAAGGATCACAGGGTCAAACATGACATCATGACTTTTATCCTACTGGAGCGAGAAAATCTAATGTTTTATATGAAAGATCACAGGTTCAACTGAAACATTTCAGAACTTCTTACAGGTCCAAATAAAAGGATACATATTTTCAAAATAAAAGCATCCAAATCTCTCTGACAGGTTTATATTACAGCAGTGACCTGCAGGAAACCTGTTTTCAGTACAAACAATGAAAAGACCTGAAACTTTAGCTATTAGCAATTAGCTGTTAGCATTTACTGGTGGCTGTTAGCATCGTCTTACCATCCATCATCCAACCACCATCCATCATCCATCCATCATCCATCCTTCATCCACTCATCCATCCATCATCCATCCATCATCCATCCATCATCCACTCATCCATCCATCATCCATCCATTATCCACTCATCCATCCATCATCCACTCATCCATCCATCATCCATCCATCATCCACTCATCCATCCATCATCCATCCATCATCCATCCATCATCCATCCATCCATCCATCCATCCATCAGATCAGAGGTAGCAGCTTCATCTGAATCTTGACCTCTGCCCTCAAGGACCACTGACCTGCAGTGGACGATAACCGGTCCTGGACCAGAGGCCTGCTCTGTGATTGGTTCAGAGCCGGTGAGTGATTTACTGTACGCCTCCACCTCCTCCACCAGCCTGAGCAGGGAAGCAATGCATTCTGGGATGTGGTGGTCGGGCCAAGAGCTGAACCAGTAGTGTCTGATGGACCGACACTCCGATAGCAGCTGGAACACAGACAGAAGATGACGTCCAAACACTTTCCAGAATATTAGCTACTGTTAGCTACTTTTAGTGACTATTAGCAACCGCTAACTACTGTTAGCGACTGCTAACTACTGTTTTCGATTTAACATTTAGTTTTAGCTGCTTTATCAAATATCAAAAGCGCTCAGTGTTTAACTGAGACACGTCATTATTTTAAGGTCCACTGCAGTATGAAAGGAATTTCAGAAAACTGTTAAATTTGGCCCATTGTTGGCTCCTAACAGACCTGAATTTGGTCCCTAACAGACCTAGATTTGGCCTGGATATGGCCCCTAACAGACCTAGATTTGACCTGGATATGGCCCCTAATAGACCTAGATTTGACCTGGATATGGCCCCTAATAGACCTAGATTTGACCTGGATATGGCCCCTAACAGATCTGGATATGGCCCCTAACATACATGGATTTGTCTCCTAACAGACCTGGATATGGCCCCTAACAGACCTGGATTTGGCCTGGATATGGCCCCTAACAGATCTGGATATGGCCCCTAACATACATGGATTTGGCCCCTAACATACCTGGATTTGGCCCCTAACAGACCTGGATTTGGCCCCTAACGGACCTGGATATGGCCCCTAACGGACCTGGATATGGCCCCTAACAGACCTGGATATGGCCCCTAACAGACCTGGATTTGACCTGGATATGGCCACTAACAGATCTGGATATGGCCCCTAACATACATGGATTTAGCCCCTAATCAGACCTGGATATGGCCCCTAACAGACTTGGATTTGGCCCCTAACGGACCTGGATATGGCCCCTAACGGACCTGGATATGGCCCCTAACAGACCTGGATATGGCCCCTAACAGACCTGGATTTGGCCTGTAACAGACCTGGATTTGGCCTGGATTTGACCCTTAACAGACCTGGATTTGGCCTCTAACGGACCTGGATTTGGCCTCTAACGGACCTGGATTTGGCCTGGATTTGACCCCCAACAGACATGGATTTGACCTCTAACAGACCTGGATTTGGCCCTTAACAGACCTGGATTTGGCTTCTAACGAACCTGGATTTGACCCCCAACAGACCTGGATTTGGCCTCTAACAGACCTGGATTTGGGCCCTAACAGACCTGGATTTGACCCTTAACAGACCTGGATTTGGCCTCTAACAGACCTGGATTTGGGCCCTAACAGACCTGGATTTGGCTTCTAACGGACCTGGATTTGACCCTAACAGACCTGGATTTGACCCTTAACAGATCTGGATTTGACCTCTAACAGACCTGGATTTGACCTCTAACAGACCTGGATTTGACCCCTAACAGACCTGGATTTGACCTCTAACAGACCTGGATTTGACCCCTAACAGACCTGGATTTGACCTCTAACAGACCTGGATTTGACCCCTAACAGACCTGGATTTGACCTCTAACAGACCTGGATTTGGCCTCTAACAGTCCTGGATTTGGCCTCTAACGGACCTGGATTTGGCCTCTAACGGACCTGGATTTGGCCTGTAACGCACCCGGATCCACCACTGATCCAGCAGAAAGTGGACCCACCTGGATCTCCAGGTCAGTGATGATGAATCCGTCTTTCTTCTGACTGTCTCTGACTCTCAGCAGGAATCGGCCGAATCGACTCGCCTCTCCTTCATCCTCCTCCTCTTCCTCATCTTGGTCCTTCACCTGCTTGGTTCTGTCCCTCGGCTGAGGCCAGTACGACTCACATTTCTGGAACAGACTTCGTGTCGTTGATCAGAGCTTCCAGGTGTATTTTTAAATCAAACTGGTGATGTTTGTATTTTAGCTTCAGTTTCAGTTTTTGTCTCTTCACCTCGTTGTTCTCCTTCAGCCTGGTAACCATGACGATGATGCTGCTCCTCTCCTGCCACACCATGTCCCAGAAGTCCCCGACCGTGTGCAGCATCGGCCCCTGGGTGGCGATGTAGGCCCTCGGAGCCCCTTTGTAGCCCTGCAGGACAGAGACAGCTCTTCATCATCATCATCATCATCATCATCATTATTATCATCATCATCATCATCATCATCTCTGATGTTTTTGTATCAAAAACAACGAATGGAAATTTATTTAAATAAAGAAGTCACAATGATGAAGAGTAGTTAAACATCTTGATGACCTTTTTCTTTGAGTTTCATGAGATTTAAAAGGTTTTTTACTGGGTTTAACTCACAAGAGAAACCTTCTTATTGTCATCGTTCTGAAGGTTAGTTTTTAAAACGAGAGGAAAGATTTGATCATTTTGGCTCACTCTCCTTTCAGCGCTGCTTCTGAGTTTACGTGTCACAGTGTGACAAAACTTTCACAATAAAAGCAGATCTATAAAAGCTGCAGATCCACCAGGATTCAATCAGTTTTCAGATGGTCTTAATTCTGTTCGGGGGTGGCCAAGGTAGGGGGCACAGATGAATAAAGAAAACTACGCTGGATTTGAAAATTCAAGATGGCTGCTGCAGAGCTGAAAACTTGTGTGACCGGATAAGAATGATCGATAACATGCCTAATGCTAGTCACAATTTTAAGCTAACTGCTAATGCTAAATTTACAAAGAGCTACAATTCAACCTTTTTTTAGACAAAACTAACAAGTGTTGTAGTATGAGCCGAAAATAATATTTACCCAATTTTAAATGCTAYTCATCACAGCTTTAAATGACTATAATTCAGCCTTTTTAAGACTTATTGAGATGAAAGTTGTTATGGTGTTGCTAAGAATGATCGCTAGTCCCAATTTAAGCTAAACAGTAATGCTAATTTTTACAAAAGGTTATAATTCAGCCATTAAACGCACAGCTAGGAAATTATTAGGGGTGCAACAACACATGTACCCGTATCGAACCGTATCGAACAGAGCTTTAGGTTCAACACACACTTGTATGGAACAATACAGATTTTTAAAATTTATTTTATCAGCTTGTCTTCTGAAGATGCTCTGTGTTGAAGGATCAGTGGATCTGTGTTCGACTACTCCACCTAGGCTGCATTTTTGAGCGCAGATCCACTGAGAAACTTGCTGTTTCAGCAACATTTAATTTAAAAACTGTACTTTTGAGGTTAAACAAATGTTCATAATTAATTTAAATAAATTACAAGTTAAAATGGGCATGGACATTTCTCTTTTTTGTAGCGAAAAAATATCAAACTGTGAGACTAAAGTATCGAACCAAACTGTGAATTTTCTGCTTTCGTTGCAGCCCCAAAAATTATATAGTCGTAGCTGAGAATGATTTCTTTTAACAAAATATGAATTCAAATACAAAATCCAGGACTGCTACCAAAACTAATTTCTAATAATTTACCTAAGCTGTTTTTTTTTTTTTTTTTAGAAATATTCAGCAGAAATTTGGTATGGTGCTAGCCAAGAGCAATCCACATGATGTTTTGAATTTGATTTTGTAGCTACGTGCTAATGCTAATTTAAGAAAGATAAATATTTCAGCCAATTTTAGACACGAAAAGCTAAAATCTGGTATAATAGCAGCCAACAATAATCTTCAACATATTCTGAATACAAATCTAAAATTCACATTGGCCATCTAAGCTTAAAAAGAAAAATACTAAAACTCTGAAATATTTAGAGATATTTAGCTAAAATTTAGTGTGATGCTAACTGAGAGCGATGCCCAACATTCTGAATTCATTTAAAATTCTAAGATGGCCACCAAATCCAAATGGCTACAACTCAGCAATTTTCAGACARACAGTAATGATCTGACATGTGATGTGTTGGGAGCTGTAATCACAGATATATAGTGCAGTCAAAAKTAATTTAATATGGCAGATACATGACATCCCTTCAAGTTTCTCAACAACTTGTCTTACTCCATGTCATTGCCACAGACTGGCCTCTAGATGTTGCTCAGTTTTTATTACCTGCTTTAGTAACCAAGAACTTTTACACACACTTGTTCTTTGTAATTACTTTTACACACACTTGTTCTTTGTAATTACTTTTACACACACTTGTTCTTTGTAATTACTTTTACACACAGTTGTTCTTTGTAATTCAGTTTAGAATTAGAGAAGTTACTGTTTTTTCTTTGCACATTGACATGTAGAGGATACCTGTCAACGTGCAATGCAGGCAATCCCAACCCAACATTACAATCATTTGAGGGTGGCATCGGGGGGGGGCATCCTGGTGAGAAGGGGTTATCTGCAGAATCAAAGTGGGCGTGTCACAAGAGTGGGCGTGTCTAAAGCATAAACACTGTGGACTATGAGGCCTACATGACGGTATCCTTAGACCCTGCTTGATCTCTATACAGCCTGACCCTGACCCCAACACTAAGGTTAACCAGGAGAAATGTGACCCAAGTTGGGGTCTCCAGAAAAAATGGTGCCATACAGTAATGCCCCCTTTTGTTCTTGTCCAATCAGGTGGTGCCGTAGGATGACGCCCCTTTTTTGCTTGTCCAGTCAAGTGTGTCC
>NW_013952749.1:420056-421857 GCF_001266775.1 Austrofundulus limnaeus | reverse complement strand
ACACACACACACACACACACACACACACACACACACACACACACACACACACGTGCGCACGCACACACATGCTCAGAGATAATGCTATGAAACCCAAAAGGAAACGTTTTCTTTATCACCAAACTAATTTAATCTAAAACTTTGCAATCAACCCAACAACAGCTAAAAGTTTCTGCTAATGCTAAATTTCAGCGTGTATCGAAGATCCATATAATTACGTTTTTGCTGTCATAAAAACGATGTTTATATATTTTATGCAGACAGGCCTATAAGAAGTGCAGCAAGTTATGGACACATTGCGTAAGATTTGACTCATTATGAACCAGCATGGTGGGAAAAGCATTGTTTTTGTTCAGCAGGAGTTCCACAAGGACGAGTGTTCAGACTTCTAAAATTTCCATTTAGTTCCATATTTATCAAACTAATTTCATCTAAAACTTTCGAATCAACTCAAACATAGCCAGCAGTTTGATGTTGAATTCCAGCGTGCAGCAAAGATGCAATTATTGCTGTTTTGCTGCCATTAAAAACTAAACATTTAATTTATTTTATTTACCAGGAAGCCACAACGTTTGTAGTGTAATTTTACAATTTTTTCCAATAACTTGTCATTTCAAACCTGCAAATGGTCCTATAAAATCCATACTGTAATGTGTCAGGGAGCCTTGCTCCATGACTTATTGACTTTAAATAATATTGAATAATTTGATCAGTATTTCAGGTGTTGTTGGTTTGCTGTGATGGTTAGAGGAGGTTACTAAAATCAAAAAGATGTTCTTAGTTGGAAATGAATCTGAAAGTCAGACATGTTTTTTACTTATTTAACATTTAACCAGTTTCAGATTGAGATTTAGATTAGATCATTTCACTCATTAATTTTTCTGAAGACTGAAACTACATCAGATTCTCACCCTGATGTAGTTGGCGTTGATGTAGCGGTTCGGTTCTGATTCTTCCTCTGGGTTCTGCAGGATCACCCGACTCTCCGGGTCTAAAGTGGAAACAACAAAAACAATAAGTAAATAAAAACAACAACAACAACGTTTCTGCAGAGGATACATCTGCACTCTTACTGGGGAGGATGGTTTTATATCTGTCTTTCATGGTGTGTCCAGGAATGTCCAGTTCTGCAGGGTTCACAAAGTTCGGAGGGATTTTCTGATGAAGACAGAGGGACACACTGGGTGATAAAAACAAACGCACCTTTCAGGATTACACCCAGTTACTGAGGTGATTTGTTTATATATACATATATATACACTGTATGGAAGGCTCCTACTGTGTAAAATAACTTAAAAATAACAAGAAATATGTTTTAAATAAACAATACATCAGAAACGTACCTGATACTCTGCGTTCAGCGTGTTTGTGTCCGTCGCAGCTTCCTGTAGCTGGGCGTGTGTCAACGGGCGAGAGGAGGTGTGTAACAACTGAAGCCACACCTCCTTAGGGGTGGAGACTGAACAAACAGTCTCCGCCCCCAAAGTGCTTACGTCCAATAGCAGCGACAGATTGGAGCCACGCCTGCGGAGGGAAAAATTCCAAAATGTCCAGTTTTTTAACTTGAGTTTTGAAAGATTTAAAGTTTTTACAGATTAGAATGAATCTAAACCTGTTTGTAAARTAATTCCAGTGTTAAAAAGATTTATGATCGCTTCGATTCAAATTCATCAAATTTAAATTTTTATTGAATTAATTTTATTATGTTTGGATTCTATTTAGAGTATACAAATATATATTTAAAATATTTACAGTTACAATTCAATTCAGTTCAGTTTAGTTCAGTTCTATTCCACTCATC
>NW_013952749.1:415539-419469 GCF_001266775.1 Austrofundulus limnaeus | reverse complement strand
ATTGAAAACTAAGCAACTTATTAATTAACTTTTATGTAATTTCTTACAATTAAAGTAAACAAAAAAGCAAATAGTGCTTCCTATTTTCACAAAAACACATATTAAAGCACAGTAATATGGTTTCAAATAAAGAAGTTTAGCACACCTAAATCATCGGAACCTTTTTTAGAATCTCGTGATCTCGTGTCAAATACAGATTTAAATATAGATTTGTTTTTCATTTGCAGTTTTTTTTTCAACCAACCAATAAACCGAGAGCTTTGCCTTCTGGCTCACCTCCCGCCTCACCACGACAGACCGGTACAGCACCCGCATCACTGCAGACGCAGCACCAATCTGCCTGTCTATCCCCTGCTCCATTCTTCCCTCATTCGTGAACAAGACCCTGAGATACATAAACTCCTCCACTTGGGGCAAGACCCCCACCCCGACCCGAAGGCGGCACGTACCGGTTTCCGGCTCAAGACCATGGTCTCGGATTTGGAGACACTGATCCTCATCCCAGCCGCTTCACACTCCACTTTGAACCGCTCCAGTGAGAGCTGAGATCAGAATCTGATGAAGCCAATACGACCACATCATCCACAAAAAGCAGAGATGTGATCCTAAGGTCACCAAAAAGGATCCCCTCAACACCTCGGCTGCTCCTAGAAATTCTGTCCATAAAAGTTATGAACAGAATCGGTGACAAAGGACAACCTTGGTGGAGTCCAACTCTCACTGGAAACGAGTCTGACTTACTACCAGCAATGTGGACCAAGCTCTGGCACCGGTCCTACAGAGACCTAACAGCCCGTGTCAATGGGCCTGGTACCCCTGGTTCCCCTGGAACGTGTTCGAAGTTCCCCCGGAGGAGTGAGTTGAAGCTCAGTCTGACAGGAGACTCTGACAGACTTTCCCAGCAGACCCTCACTATACGTTTGGGTCTGCCAGGTCTGACCAGCTTCCTCCCCCACCAACGGAGCCAACTCACCACCAGGTAGTGGTCAGTTGACAGCTCCGCCCCTCTCTTCACCTGAGTGTTCAAAACATGCAGCTGCAGATCAGAAGAAACAACAACAAAGTTGATCATTGAACTGCAGTCCAGGGTGTCCTGGTGCCAAGAGCACATACGTATGGACACCCTTATGTTTGAACATGGTGTTTGTTATGGACAATCCATGACGAGCACAGAAGTCCAATAACAAAACACTGCTCAGGTTCAGATCGGGGGGGGGGGGTTCCTCCCAACCACGCCTCTCCAGGTCCCACTGTCATTACCCACGTGAGCGTTGAAGTCCCCCAGCAGAGCGAGGGAGTCCCCGTTAGGAGTGCTCTCCAACACCCCCTCCAAGGACTCCAGAAAGGGTGGGTAATCTGAGCTGCTGTTAGGCTCATAGGCACAAACAACATTCAGGACCCATCCCCCCACCCGTAGGCGGAGGGAGGCTACCTCTCATTCATCGGGGTGAACCCCAACGTACAGGCACCGAGATTGGGGGCAATGAGTATGCCCACTCCTGCTCGGTGCCTCTCAGCCTGGGCAACTCCAGAGTGGAAGAGTGTCCAACCCCTCTGGAGGAGACTGGTTCCAGAGCCAGAGTGGTGTGTCGAGGTGAGTCCAACTATATCTAGTCTGAACCTCTCAACCTCACACACCAGCTCAGGCTCCTCCCCCACCAGAGAGGTGACATTTCACGTCCCTAGAGCCAGCTTCTGTAGCCGAGGATCGGACCGCCAAGGTCCTCGCCTTCAACCACTGCCCATTACTTAATGCACCTGACCCCTATGGCCCCTCCCACAGGTGGTGAGCCCATAGGAAGGGAGACCCACATCTCCTCTTCGGGCTGTGCCTGACCGGGCTCCATGGGTGAAAGCCCGGCCACCAGGCACTCACCAACGTGCCCCACCTCTAGGCCTGGCTCCAGAGTGGGGCCCCAGTGACCCACGTCTGGGCAAGGGAACACTGAACCCATTTATTGTCTTCATCATAGGGGTCTTTGTGTTTATATTTACTGTATTTATAATTCAATTCAATTCAGTTTATTTYTATAGCACCAAGTCACAACATATGTTGTCTCAGGGCAACATGAAAAAAGAACAATGTAAAGAAGAAACCAGCAGATTGTGTTGAATCACGTCATCACGGTCTCCCATCCTGTTTCTAATTTTAGTGATATTACACAGGTGGAAGAAGGRGGTCCTGGTAACATTTTTAATGTGGGGGTTAAAAGACATGTCCTGATCAAAAATAACACCAAGGTTCNGGCCACTTCACACTCGGCTGCGAACCGCTCCAGTGAGAGCTGGAGATCACGATCTGATGAAGCCAATAGGACCACATCATGCGCAAAAAGCAGAGATGTGATCCTAAGGTCACCAAAAAGGATCCCCTCATCACCTTGGCTGCGCCTAGAAATTCTGTCCATGAAAGTTATGAACAGAATCTATGACAAAGGGCAAACTTGGCAGAGTCCATCTCTCACCGGAAACAAGTCCGACTTACTACCGGCAATGCGGACCAAGTTCTGGCACAGATCATACAGGGACCTAACAGCCCGGTACCCCAGGCTCCTGGAGTACCCTCCATAGGAGTCCCTGAGGGAAATGGTCGAACAGTTGGGCAAACTCCCATGCACCTTCCAAGACCTTGATAAGGGTGTAGAGCTGGTCCGCTGTTCCACAACGTTTTTCCATGGCCTCTCCGAACTCCTCCCACGCCCAAGTTTTTGCCTCAGCAACCACCCAAGCTGCAATCTGCTTGGAATGCCGATACCTATCGGCAGCTTCCGGAGTCCCACAGGCCAAAAAGACCCGATAGGACTACTCCTTCAGCCTGACAGCATCCCTCACCACCGGTGTCCACCAGCGGGTTCGAGGGTTGCCGCCACAACAGGCACAGACAACTTTACGGCCACAGCTCAGGTAAGCCACTTCGATAATGGAGGCACGGAACATGGCCCACTCTGACTCAATGTCCCCCACCTCCCCCAGAACGTGTTCGAAGTTTCCCCTGAGGTGTGAGTTGAAGCTCCGTCTGATGGGAGACTCTTGACAGATGTTCCCAGCAGACCCTCACTATACGTTTGGATCAGCCAGGTCTGACCAGCGTCCTCCCCCACCAACGGAGCCAACTCCCCACCAGGTAGTTGTCAGTTGACAGCTCCGTCCCTCTCTTCACCCCAGTGTCCAAAACATGCGGCCGCAGATCAGATGAAATGACAACAAAGTCGATCATCTAACAGCGGCCTAGGGTGTCCTGGTACCAAGAGCACATATGGACACATTTATGCTTGAACATGGTGTTTGTTATGGACAATCCATGACAAGCACAGAAGTCCAATAACAAAACACCGCTCAGGTTCAGATCGCGGGGGCCGTTCCTCCCAACCACGCCTTTCCAGGTCTCACTGTCATTACCCATGTGAGCACTGAAGTCCCCCAGCAGAACAAGGGAGTCCCCGTTAGGAGCGCTCTCCAACACCCCCTCCAAGGACTCCAGAAAGGGTGGGTAATCTGAACTGCTGTTAAGCACAAACAACAGTCAGGACCCATCCCCCCCACCCGTAGGCGGAGGGAGGCTACCCTCGTTCACTGAAGTGAACCCCAACGTACAGGCACCAAGATGGGGGGTAATAAGTATGCCCACTCCTGCTCGGCGCCTCTCAGCATGGGCAATTCCAGAGTGGAAGAGTGTCTAACCCCTCTCAAGGAGACTGGTTCCAGAGCCAGAGCAGTGCGTCGAGGTGAGTCTAACTATATCTAGTCTGAACCTCTCAACCTCACACAACAGCTAAGGCTCCTTCCCCACCAGAAAGATGACATTCCACGTCCCTAGAGCCAGCTTCTGTAGCCGAGGATCTGACCGCCAAGGTCCCCGCCTTTGACCACTGCCCAACACACATTGCAACCGACCCCTACGGCCCTTCCCACAGGTGGTGAGCCCATGGG
>NW_013952749.1:407584-409036 GCF_001266775.1 Austrofundulus limnaeus | reverse complement strand
GTATTCTCCATCAATAGGGATGGTCTTCCCCTCAAACTTGTCAGCCCAACCTGCATGATACCTAAACACAGTGAACAGGAGTTATATGCAACACACAAACAATTTTTGTTAAATCACAAACTAGCAGAATTAAAAATACAAACATCAGTATTTGATATTAAGGACCTACTCTCACATTTCAAACTACAAGGTGAATCAAAAGTCACAGGACATGCTTATTTCAGAAACAAACTAACGGAAACAAATGAACTGCCGGAAACAAATTCCTTGTGTGTGTCAACATACTTGGCCAATAAACCTGATAAACCTGAATAAACCTGAAAATGGAAAATGAAATATCTGAATACACCAGCAAGTAATGGTTCAGTTCCACAGCCTAAAACACAGCCTGATAAAAGGACCTATCTTTTTGGCTATGTTCAGATCATGGCTGCCATCAGGAAATCTGCCAACTGGATCAAAGTAAAAATTTTTACCAGTGGGAGAAGGGGGTCATTTAGCAAATCAAAGACAAGAATAGCCTCAGAAGTTGATTGTACAAGCGATATTGCAAATCTGATTGTTGCAAACAGAAATGTGCAGCAACAACAACCAAAAACATTAAATGTTGTGCAGAAACAGCACATTGAACATGTCAAACGAATAATCTTGTGTTGTGAAATTAAACTGTAGCCTGGTTCAAAGTTTTAATTATCAGTTGCAGCTGAGTGGATTTTAGTTTGTGGCTTTTTTATTTTTTTTTTTGCTACAGTTTGTTTTGTTTGTGAATGTTTCCCTGCAGCATCCAGGTAATAACTGATTGTTTGGGGTCATGCCACATCAGGACAGATTGCTCTTAAAAACAAACATATTTAGTGCTCTTTGTTACCTAAGACATTTAACCACCATAGGAAGATCCACAGAGTACGCAACAGCATATGGCTTCCCATTATCCAGAGTCTCCAGTTCCTGTGAAAAGATACAAATACATGAATAAAAAACAAAAAAAAAAAAACAAATCTAGATAGAAGCAGCTGGACAATCCACACCTCAGCAGCACTCTGCTCTGTGCAGAATGTTGTTTTAAAGTGGAAACTTAACACAAGTGAGTTAAAATGTTAGGGCTGTGAAAATCAGATTTATATAGTTTAAACTTTTCCWAAGCAAGCTACCACAAAAAAATATTTGGAATAACCAACAAAGAAATGTTTAAAAAAAATATTTAGCCATATTTTGCTTTATGCCCGTGTTCTCACAACATTATGGCTTCTAAATGAGCTTAAACTTCACCTGCAGCTGCTGCCTGAGACGATCAGGGGAGAAGGGGCACAAAAAGCTTTGCTGCTCAGAAATAACATCCGACACCAAGAACAAAGATTAGAACAACATTTACAGTGGGGAGAACAAGTATTTGATACACTGTTGATTTTTCAGGTTTTCCCACTTGCAAAGCTTGTAGATGACTGTAATTTT
>NW_013952749.1:402632-403299 GCF_001266775.1 Austrofundulus limnaeus | reverse complement strand
ATAGCTAAAATCTAACCATGGTTATATAATAGCAGCTGCATTCTGACGTGTTAAGCTTTATGTTTTATATTCAATTAACGTATGATCTGATTAGTCGACTAATCGAATAAATAATCGTGATTAATCGATTATTAAAATAATCGTTTGTGTCAGCCCTAGTTGAAAAGCYATGTCTGATTTTCATTTGTGTGTTTTCATAGAATTTTTATTAATTATTACTTTTGTCAGATTCAAATCATTTCTGTGACCATTGTGAGTTTTTCTTTCATTAAACGAGGGGTACCAACAATTTTGTCCACGTGTGTATGTTCTATTTTGGTCATTTTCTTTTTTTTTTTCTAAACCACTTCAGTAGAAAGCAGTACTAAATATCTGAATATTAGTATCTTAGCTTCTTCATCATCAGTGGGTTTTTTTAAAGAGACAAGAAAGAAGACGAAAGAAAGGAAAAAAGAAGGAAAAAAAGTTACAATGTAATGGAAAAAAGTAAAGAAAGAATTGATGATATGTGAGATATATGTCAAGAAAACAATACAATCCATCCAACATCTGTCTGCAAACCTGCCAAGAATTAAGGTTACAAAACTTAGCAAAAGCATTCATATATACATTCAGACAGATAAACAAACACCCACCTATATATACCTGGTGATCATTCAGAACCCCT
>NW_013952749.1:399538-400966 GCF_001266775.1 Austrofundulus limnaeus | reverse complement strand
CGCTCAAGCTTTCTGTGTGCGCCTGGAAAATGTCATCAGTTTAAATATAGGAATCCTCTGCGACCACCACGATAAGTACCTCTCCCTGCCTTTTCTGAAGGACTCACCGCCTGCCTCTGCCTCACCTCAATCTCTGGATCTTCACTCCTCATTACCGAGACTGTGCTGCCTCACCTGCCTGGACAAAGTAAGACCTCTTTAATTCATCAACAATATTCACCACCAACAAAGATCAAACCTCACCCGTCTCTCCCTCTCTCAGGTCCTGAAACTGAAGACTTTTGATACTCACTATAAATAAACTCACTTACTTTGTAATCTGTCTCTGAGTCGTTGTTCCTTTTAAAACTACCTAACTGTGACACATCCTCAGTTCATGATACAACCAAGAGCCACATCCCCTGAGTCCACGCTGCTCCAGAGAAGCCAGAGTGCAAGCCCGACCCCCCGCGCCCCCCTCAAGCTCCCAATCCACCATCAGTCCAGGCCCCCACCCGGCGGCTTGCTCCCACCATGGCCCCACCCCCAGACGTCAGTCGGGAAATGGGGGAGTGAGAAATAAATAAATAAATAAATAAAAGAAGACCCCGATACACACACACCCACTCTCAAATATGCTATTGATGCGTGTTGTTCTATAGTGTAGTTAAAAGGAGAGGAAGAAGGGGCACCACCACCCCAACCCCTAAGTGTCTACGTGCAGCTATTGGGGGAGGGCACAGATATCGGTGGTCATAGAGTGACCCCCCAACCCACAGTTCCTATATGTGAATGTCATGAAGATGTTATAGTGAATGTCCAGAGTGTGTAATAAAATTGGGGTCTAGGCAGCTAGCCTGTTCCCCAGAACCCTGCATGAATGAAGTTGTAATTGAAGAGGGTGGGGGTATGTGGTGAGAGAYGGGGAGAAAAACTACTGGGGGAGCAAAAATGCTCCCACAGGGAGCCAGCTTCCCTACTGACTCCAGTAGGCTCCCCCGCTTGCCGAGATCCATCCAGGGACTGAGGCTCACGCGGCTGTTTGTCCAGACACACCAACAGGCCCGGGGGCCAAGACCAAGGCCGGACAGAGCCCAGAGGACCACCAGAGCCCGAACCCACAGTCCATCCACTCCAGAGCCGCCCAGACCCCCAGGGCCGACCCCCAGCCCCACAGCCAGCCCGCCACCCAAAGAGGCCACCAAACCCCAACAGGCAATCTGGCCGAGGCACCCACCCAACCATCGACCGCGCAAGGAGGCACCCAGACAAGCCCCGCCGCAGCAGAAGGGCCAGCCAACCGATCCAGCACAGCCCCTGGCCGGTACTAACGGCCATCCACCGAATCCCCACCCCAGAACAAATTCTACACCTGCCCCAACACTCAGATACCTCTCAGATCATATAACAGACTAGACACCCAGGCTAGGTCCCCCCCCCCCCACCCAC
>NW_013952749.1:389179-397267 GCF_001266775.1 Austrofundulus limnaeus | reverse complement strand
CCCCAAACCCCGATACCCCCACCCCACATCAGCCCCAATGCCCCACAAGGTCCGATCCAAGACCCCCCATCCCCACTATGTGATGGAGCCGATCAAAGGAGCCCAAAGAGCTTGATCTGATGTGGTGGCAAAAGCTGTTTCAAGACTAATGTAATCTAGCAGAAGATTTCTAAACTGGTTAATACTAATAGCATTTTTATTTTTCCAATTCAGGTGTATGGTTTTCTTTGCGATGCATAAGGCAATTAGAATCATGTGAGATGTATTTTTCTCTAAAGTGACATCGTCTAAAAGATCCAATAAACAAAAAGACGGAGAGGGTGAAATATTACATTACAGACACTTAGACAAGTCTTTGCAAACTCGCACCCAGAACCTCTGAACAGGTGGACACAACCATAACACGTGAATACAATTATCTGGTGTATCGCCTGTGCAATGTGAGCAGTTGTTAGATGAAGCAAATCCCATCCTGAACATTCGCTGACCTGTATAGTGTACTCTATAAAGAACTTTATGTTGTATTAATTGTAAGTTTGAGTTTCTGCTCATTTTTAATGTTTTTAAGCATATTTGTGACCAGGTGTTCTGGTCAAAGTTAGTTAATAAGTCTGTCTGCCATTTCACAACAGGAAGTGATATTGAGTTATCTATTCTATAGAGTTTCATATAAGTTTTAGATAGTAATTTGGGAGATTTAAGAGAGAGGAACTCTAATACACCTGCTGGTGTTTCTAACAATATTTTATTAAGCTTAAATTTGTTTTTTATTATAGACTTAATTTGTTGAAATTCTAAGAAATGTTTCTTATCAATACCATATTGTATTGTTAGTTTATTGAATGGAACAAAGTCTACACCTTCATATACGTATATGTTCCAGGTATTCAATTCCTTTACCTCTCCAATCTGGGAAGTCTAACATATTATTTTGTTGTAGTATGTCAGGATTGTTCCAGATGGGTGTTTGTCTACATGGGATTAGTGAAGATTTTGTCATTTTCAGAAACTCCCACCAAGCTGTCAGCGATGAGCTGATATTGACGCTTTTAAAGCAAACATGTCGTTTTATATTTGTGCTAATAAATGGAAGGTTTGAAATATTAACGATATGTTTGTTTTGTATCTAACCAAGTTACAGCTTGTGGGGTAGGATATAACCATTTGGAAATGTATTGAAGCCTATTAGCTAAGAAGTAGCAATAAAAATTTGGAAGCTCTAGCACTCCTGTATCTTTAGTTTTCTGTAGTGATTTTAGGCTAATGTGTGGGGTTTTATCTTTCCAAATGAATTTAGTGATAAAGGAGTCCAAGGACTTAAAGCAGTCAGGAGAAGGTTTATTTGGTATCATTGAGAATAAATAGTTTATTCTCGGTAGCACCATCATTTTAATCGAGGCAACTCTTCCCAATACCCAAATATTTAATATTGCCTGACTGCAGTCTTGTATTAAGAAAATTATTGAAAAGACAGTTAAATGGAAGAACTGTTGATTTTAACCAATTTATAGAGTAGTCGGAAACATTTGAAAAAGAGTTTATTAATTCAATAACATTAGATATGGAATTTCCTGAGTGCTGAAGAAAAAGTAAAACATCATCAGCATAAAGACTAATTTTATGTTCTATGTTCTTACATTTTATGCCTGTAATATCTGCAGTTTGCCTGATCGCAGCTGCTAAGTGTTCGATAAAAATAGCAAACAGTGAGGGGGACAGTGGGCATCCCTGTCTAGTGCCCCTCTGCAAACAAAGCTAGAAGATATTTGATTATTTGTCCTGACACATGCTGTTGGTGAGTTATATAATATTTTTAACCAATTAATGAAATGGTTCCCAAAACCAAATTTATGCAAGGTTGCAAATAAGAATTTCCAGTTTACTCTATCAAATGCTTTTTCTGCATCCAGAGACAGAATGGCTGTTTCAATGTTTTTACTATATGAACGATCTATTAGATTATATAATCTGCGAGCATTTGTAGTTGAGTGTCTTCCTATAATGAAACCGGTTTGATCAGGATGAATAATGAGAGGGGTTATCTTTTCTATTCTTCTAGGTGGGGCCTTACAAATTATTTTAACGTCAACATTAATAAGTGAAATTGGATGATAACTGGTAGTCAATACAGGGTCTTTGTCTGGTTTTAATAGCAAACTGATATTGGCTGAATTCATATGTATTGGAAGCATGCCATGATCCTCTGACTCCTGTAGCATTTTGTGAAATACTGGTGCCAGGATGTTCCAGAATTCTGTATAGAATTCTGCTGGAAACCTAATCGGACCCGGTACTTTGTTGTTAGGCATGCCTTTCATAGCGTTACAGAGTTCGGCTGATGTTAATAGGGAATCTAGTTCTGAAGACTGACTACTGGATAATTTTGGAAGTGTTATTTTTTTCTAAAAAGTGATTAATGTCCTCATCTGATGGATTTGTTTGCGGGGTGTATAATGCTTTATAGAAATATCTAAAAACACTGTTTACTTTTTCTTGATCATAAGTTATGTTTACAGTTATGTCTTTTACACCATATATAGTTGTTCTCTCTTTATAAATTTTTAGTTGGTTAGCTAAAAAGCTTCCTGATTTATTACAGTGCTCAAAGTTTTCTATTCGAAATCTTTGTATCAAGAATTAGTTTTTGTCAATAAATTCATTTAATTCTAATTTTGCTTTCCTTATTTTTTGCTCTATTTCTTCACCTTGCAAGGTTCCTAACATTTCTATTGATTTCTCTAATTCCTGAATACGTTTATTTTTCTTTTTTCATTTAATTTGTTGAGAATGATATTATTTTTCCTCTCATCACTGTTTTACGTGCCTCCCAGAGAGTAGATGCAGATGTTCCTGGTAAATCGTTATATTCTAGATATGATAGCCATTCATCTTTAAAATATTGAATAAACTGTTCGTCCTTGAGCAATGATGTATTAAATCTCCAGTTTATATTTGTTGTAATTTCCTTCTTATTGACTAAGGTTAAAGAAACCGGTGCATGATCACTGACAGTAATGGGGTGGATTTCACTGTCTGATATATTAGTCAGCAATGAACTGCTGATTAAAAAATAATCCAGACGAGAATAAGAGTTATGTTCATGTGAGTAAAAAGAATCTTCTTTACTGTTAGGGTGAGGAGAACGCCATGCATCGCAAAGTCCATAATCACACATGTACTGTTAAACTATATTTATAGATTGCCAACTGCGCTGAGTTCCTGCTGCATTCAATCTGTCTATGTTGTCATTTATAACAAAGTTGAGGTCACCTCCAAGTAACAGTGAGCAATCCAGGTGATTTGATAGTGCAGAAAAGAAACCTTGAAAGAAGGAGGCATCATCAACATTTGGGCCATATAGTCTAGCTATACAGTAATTTTGGTTGATTAAATTCTGACCCTACCATCTGAATGTCACACCAGAAATCAAGACTCATCCGACCAGGCAACATTTTCCAATCTTCAATTGTCCAGTTTTGGTGAGCCTGTGTGAATTGTAGCCTCAGTTTCCTGTACTTAGCTGACAGGAGTGGCACCCGGTGTGGTCTTCTACTGCTGTTGCCCCGTCTGCCTCAAGGTTCAACGTGTCGTGCATTCAGAGATGCTCTTCTGCAGACCTTGGTTGTAATGAGTGGTTATCTGAGTTACTGTTGCCGTTCTATCAGCTCAAACCAGTCTGGCCATTCTCCTCTGACCTCTAGCATCAACAAGGAATTTGCAACCACAGAACTGCAGCTCACTGGATATTTTCTCTCTTTCGGACCAGTCTCTGTAAACCCTAGAGATGGTTGTGCATGAAAATCACAGTAGATCAGCATTTTCTGAAATACTCAGACCGGCCTGTCTGGCACCAACCATGAGGACCGACTTTTGACACCACTGGGTTAGACAATGAAACTGAAACACCTGTTATTTTAGTGTGAGAGGTTTCATGGCTAATTTGGACCAGCCTGGTGGCCAATCTTCATTAATTGCACATTGTACCAGTAAGAGCAGAGTGTGAAGGTTCAATTAGCAGGATAAGAGAGCACAGTTTTGCTCAGAATACTGTATTGCAATGCACACAACATTATGGGTGACATATTAGAGTTCAAAAGAGGACAAATTGTTGGTGCACATTTTGCTGGTGCATCTGTGACCACGACAGCAAGTCTTTGTGATGTATCAAGAGCCACAGTATCCAGGGTAATGTCAGCATACCACCAACAAGGACAAACCACATCCAACAGAATTAACTGTGGACGCAAGAGGAAGCTGTCTGAAAGGGATGTTATGGTCTGAAACCAGGTGTTTCAGTTTCATTGTCTAACCCCTGTATTTATACAGTTTTGAAATGGCAGTTTTATTACATTGGGGTAAATGTACAGCACTATGGGACCTTCTGGTCATGCCAACAAACAATTGTTGTCCCATCATTTTAGTCATCCATCCCTGCATTAGATGATTTTTAATTTGCATGTAGATCCTTAAAAGCATAAATTATAACTTTAGGTAATAGGTAGTTTATAGATTATAGGTAGTTAGAAAAATTACTCACTACTTTAGGAGAATAAATAATTTTGTTGAACTAAAATGTAAAACAAATCGTCAGTGGCTATCATGCTGAATAACATTTTATTTAAATCAGATGATGAATAAAATTTAGGGTACTTTTTCAGTATATCATTATTGTATTTTTGATGCCTTAATATTTATTTTTTAGTAGGGACAGCCCTTTGAGAATGGTCTCCAATTCAGTGACTGGAGGCAGGTGTGAATAGCCCTTTTAAAATTAAACCAACCTTCTGTTGAATTACACAGCAGCAAATATACTGTAGTTAACAGACAATCTAAAGCTGCATCATCAAATGTAAACACAATTACTATTTGAATTTTTTAGTTGGTATCCATGCCCACCAATAGTCATGTGGTCCAACTAAACAGATCAACTTGTAAATCAAAGCCTAAAGCTCAATGTCATTGATTTAACTGAATGAAATATGGACCATGGAACAAAGTAGGTTAAACCCGGATTTATACTACTGTACATGCGTCTCTGCTCCGCTCTGCTGCGGTGCGCAGGCTGCAGCTGTGCGTTTCAAGTCCAGTTACACTACCTCCGACAGACGTGCAGGAAGCAGATCGCACGATAAATTCAGTGATAAGTGTGGAAGTCACAGCAAAAAAACAATTAACTCTGTGAAAGACGAACTCCAAACACAGCTGAAAACAACAATATAAAGGCTTTTGGTATCTATGTTGAAACTGTTTCGCTGTCATCTTTCTGAAACTTCTGATTTCAAAATAAAATCCACGTGTATCGTGTGTGTACACATATGCTTCATGCTACGTTTCCATCTGCTTCCCAAACAGAACAATACATTCTGACAGCATTTGTGTAGAAATATATCCAAATATTGATTAATATAGCTGCAATTTCGACATTATTCCGACAAATTATCCAGCCTAAAAGTGTCTTATTTTGAAAATACGGATGTTGTGCTTGTTTCTTTTCCTGTTGGTGCGACGTAATCTTTAAAAATTGACTCCAGTGCAGCTCCGGCGTCTGGCAAAAATAGGATCTGTTCTAATTTTGACGGATCGCCGTCAGCTCACCGCCGCCCTGTGCAGCTGTGTGCAGCCAGTGTAAACACACTCATTGATTATAATGGTTGCGTATTTGCTGCAGAGGTCAGACCGGAGCGGCGCGGAGACAGAACGCAAGTAATGTAAATTAAGGGTTAGTTTAATCATTAATCATACTGCTATGGACCAACATAATGGACCAGGGATTCAGGGACTTCTAGGTTTATGACAATGAACCAGGAGCATTGTGTGAATTTGATGGGACTAACTTTAGAATATATATTCTTCAACCTGTAAACTCATAGCATCACATGGTTTGTCTGGCTTCAGTCACACAGTTGTACCCTCAAACAAAGAATGTTTGAAATAAAATTAAAATAAAATAAACCCCCATGACCTTTTTGAGTTGAATGGGTTATTGTGTGGTCGGTGTAGTCTTTCCACAAATACGGTCTATTATTCAGTGTACAGCTCAAATATCAAACGGGCGGTATCTGGTTTCACAACACACACTCAGGCCTGAACACCTCAGTGCTGCTGTCTGCTATAACTTGGAGGTACTGGGTCTAATTGTGTCTTGGAGCTATCATACTGCTCATCTCTGGAGATCTCATTATAAGATCCACAAGCTGTTCAAGCATATACCCACTCTCCTCACTTTCTCATTCTAACAGCTTGTACTGCATAACTGTCTAAAATCTCTATAGCCTTTTTTTTGCACTATTGACAGAATAAAGCAATTATTGCTGATTAGGAAGTTGCACCTTCCACCTAAAGCAAGAAACACAGAGACAAAGAATTAAACTCTACAGCAAGATGTTGAATCTAGCTCTTGGCTGTCTAATATGTCTGACACAAACTATGAGACCAGTGGTTCCCAGAGTCCTAAAAAAGTTTTATCTTCCTGACAGCTGGTATGAGAGTTATGGACAAACTTGTTTGCATGATGGTGCCATTTCTTCAGTCCTTGGTATTCTGTCCTTGTCAGGTAGACTTGGAAGATATTTTTAGGTTCTTATTCTGGAACAAGACAATAGTAATGTTTATACATGCAGCGCTTATAAATTTAAAGCTTTGGGAATTCTGCTGTAGAAACATTAGATTAAAAAGTACAATTGTAATCTCAAGTTTAGACTTGGAAATGAGAGATGGTAAGTTTAACTTGGCATGGAAAGTGTGAGCCTGGAGAAAAAAAAACAGCTTCTGGGCTGTGGTAGTTTTAAATGTCTAAAGATATTTCCTGAAGGGAGCCTTTTGTTGCACTTCAAATTAAAGTTAAGAATTACTATAAACCTCAGGGTGTTTTTAAGTTCAGTAGTGTTTAGGATCAAGGTCCCTATTAGACTCATAATATAAAATAATGCAGAGAACATTCTAGCAGGAGACTGTGTCATCGATGAATCATTAAAACTGCAGAGCACAGCGTCATATTTCTGTCCCTGCTTGGAGTTTGATCTGCTTATTCAGGGCGGCATCTAATGAATTATTTCAAAGTTAAATCTTAATTTTAAGAAGTCAGCGTCTGCAAATTATAGAGTGAAATTGGTACCACATATAGACCTTTTTTTGCGCTAAGAGTGTCATGACCCACATCTTAAATGTTTTAATTGTTTTATTTGTGTTTAGTTGTTTAATCTTGGGTTGAATTTATCTTCTTTCTCTCTGTCTTCTTGAGCCATTTCCCCATGTCTTTCTTACCTTCAGTTAACTATTCATACCTGCTCTTCATGTTTGTTGGGTTCAGCTGTCACCACTTTCTCTCATTCCTCCCTGCCTTATTACACTGCTCTCACTTACTCTTCCAATCTGTCATAGGCCTATTGTTTACCTGTTATCTTGTTCTTGTGTTCAGACTGTATACTTGTGCACCACATTCTGACCCAAAATACAGTATGTACTGGAAATATTGCTCAGGTAATACAATCAGACTTGTGCTCCACATAAATTCACTAATTTTAAACAATTTACTGTTAGCTAAAGTGGATTACTCTATGCATGCACAATGTGATTCAAGTATGATCTGACCCCCACTTTTTGTGCTTAAAAAGCATTTAAAAAAATCTAAACCTTGTGTATAATGCTACACTTAATTTGATACAGACTTCAGGATTTTTCAGCCCTTGTGGTGTACCTTCCGGTAGTGAAACAGATTATTTTTGAGGACACACACTTTTGGCCATGTTTGTGGCTGCAGAGAAACAATGCATGCTTTATCATGTTGCTGAAAATGGTTCACTCAAACAAACAGGAGCCGGTTGTTAAATAAGTAACACGTACAACTTTAAGGAGCAGCTTGTCCAGTCCTGTTGTGTGCTAATGTGCAAAATGTGGCATTTTCCTTTCACCTACCTGACCCTAAAACTAACCTAAACTCACTTCACACCTTTGTCCTAAACCCAACCCCCACACCCAAAATCAGCCTCTGAAGTTGTGGGGCCCAGGCTTTGGGTGCCACAAGGAACACCCGGACCCCACGAGGCTGAGTTTTCCTTAAAACTGGACCCCACGATGTAGGAAAAACAA
>NW_013952749.1:384167-388618 GCF_001266775.1 Austrofundulus limnaeus | reverse complement strand
GCAGACAAGACAGAAACCGAGCACAAAGCACACATACACACACACACACACACACACACACACACACACACACACACACACACACACCTGAGTTTTTTCTTCTCTGGCTTTTGTGAGGCATTACCCAACTAATGTTGTTGTGTATTTGTTTAGCTATGTGCAACATATTCTATAGTGGGAGGGCAACAGGAGAAATTATGATGATCCCTGTGACACAGTAAATTCATTTGTATACTAGAGAATATTTAAACTTATTGTGGTAGTACATTAGAAAAAAAATCAAAATTTACTCCAATTTACAACCCCAGAAATTTGTGGATGAATGTTGGTATTAAATTCTTGGCATTATACACCCATAAATACAGTAGCTGTAGATGTATACACCCACTGCTTACCTGTTGAGAGTTTGAATAAAATTCTACCAGTGGTTCATGAGACATTTTAATAAAAGACAAATAGACTGTCAGGATTGATATACAGTGGAACCCAAAATTCAGGCAGACATAAGGGCTTGAATGTAAAAACAAAAATTGGTTTATTAAGTAACAAAATAAAAGGCTGATGTGGCAGCAAAAGACTAAAAAATATCAATGAAAAACCCATGAAGGTAACCAAGGCTAGAAGCACAAAGCCAAGTAATGATCCACCGGTGTAATGGATCCAGGAGATTGGTTAAATACAACTGAGGATGATTGGGGCGTGGAAGCACCTGGGTGACCAGATCATGGACAGGTGTGAGTGGCAGGCTGGAAAAACACTAAGAAGCTGACTGAGGATAACATGACAGGAAATAGAGAAAACTAACAGGAAACGAGAAAAAACAAGAGTACCAAACAATGAAACAGTCTGAAAAATTGTAACAAAATGAACAATAAAACAAGAATCATGACATAGACACAGTGCCAAAAACATTGTCTGCCTTTACCTTTTGGMAGCAGGTGATAGTATTTGAAAAGCTGACACATAAAATTATGTCATTTATTTGACAAAAACTGTTACAGAAAAGAACTTTCAGTCCTTTCATAGCATCATTTTACTATTATCTGCCTTTGCCTTTTGGTGGCGTGCAATATTGACTGATTGCTTCCCTGTCTGATGACTGCGGTAAACCTAGCATCCAAGCCATGGCGCCAGCACTCAATCGGCTTTGTTGTGCAAACAAACACTGTGCATTACGGTAATCACGCTTGCGATGCTTGCGAGGTGCTTTCAAAATAAAAGCTGAAACTGAAACTGCCTCGAAGCCGTGTATGAACCAACAAAATTACTAGTGTTTCAACAAATAATCCACCCCCACACCCCCACCCCGCCAAATATCCAGAGACCTGCCAATGTGTGTTGGGAAAAAAAATTGGATTCGGCTAATTGAAAACAGCTGATCATCTGCCTCCATCTCACCCTATCCCCTCCCTCCTCTACTGTTATGAAATTAAATTAAGATTAATTACATTTTTCCTTTTACCACTGTCTTCTTGTATTTATTTATTCCTTAAACATTTACTAATGTAAAAAAGAAAAAAAATCTAAACTGTTTTTTTTTCAGGAAACAATTCACGCATAAATTAGGCTGACATAAGAAAACTTCCAGATAGTGGTAACCAACAGAATCTACATATTGGTGTTGCATTTCAAAATAAAACCCCTTGGAAAGTGTTCGTTGCCATTCTTTTTCTTCTTCACTTGCTGTCTTTATTGCAGCTAAATGGCTAGTTGTCAGAGACTCGTCTCACTTCATCGTGACTTTAGATGTCCTGCAGACATTTCTCAAAATCTCTGAGCAAATTCTGATGTAGCATTTCAAAAATAATGGCACTCCCAATACTGTTGTTTTACATTTATGGTTCTCCTAACTTGCTGTCTTTATTACAACAAAATGACTAGATGTCAGAGACTGGTCTCACTTCAGACTTACGAGCAACTTCTGATGTAGCATTTAAAAGATATGGCACTCCTAATAGTTACATTGTAACTTTCTCTGCCCCTAAGTTGCTGTCTTTATTGCAAATAAACAGCTGGTTGTGAAAGACTGGTCTTGTTTCAGCCTGACTCAAACCTAGATGTTCCTCAACAATTTTGGGCAGAGTCAGACTAAAGTGAGACCAGTCTCTGACAAGTACCCATTTAGTTGCAATAAAGACAGCAAGTTAGGGAAACATAATTGTAAAATGTCAGTAGTGGGAGTGCCATTATTTTGAATTGCTACATCAGAAGTTGCTCATAATTATTGAGAAACATCTGGAGGTCTTATAGAGTCAGTCTGAAGTGAGACCAGTCTCTGACAGCTAGCCATTTAGCTGTAATAAAGACAAGAAGTGAAGAAGAAAAAGAATGGCAACGAACACTTTCCAAGGGGTTTTATTTTGAAATGCATCACCAGTCAGTAGCTTCTGTTGGTTACCAATATTTGGAAGTGYTCTYATGTCAGCCTAAWGYGTGAATTGTTTCCTGAAAAAAATGTAAAACAGTTTAGAATTTTTTTTTACATTAGTAAATGTTTAAGGAATAATTGAATACAAAAACAGTGGTAAAAGTAAAAATATAATTAATCTTAATTTAGTTTCATAACAGTAGTGGAGGGAGGGGATAGGGTGAGATGGAGGCAGATGATCAGCTTGTTTTTAATTAGCCGAATCCAATTTTTTTCCCAACACACATTGGCAGGTCTCTGGACATGGGGGGAGGGGGGATTACTTGTGGAAACACTAGTAATTTTGTTGGTTCATATGCTTCGAGTCAGTTCCAGCTTCAATTTTGAAAGCACCTTGCCAGCATYGTGAGCGTGATTACCGTAATGCACAGTGTTTGTGTGCACAAAAAAGCCGATTGAGTGCTGGCACCATGGCTTGGAGGCTGGATTTACAGCACTGTCTGATGTGAGGATTTACAGAGCTGGGAACTCTTGTCACTCATGTCCAGCTTTGCTTTGTGAACACAAAGATACATTAGAGACAAGTTAGCATAACAGATTAACAGAATGAGATTTTTTTCAACTAAATTAAAATCCCATGTTTTTTTTTAAATATCTTGTACTGCACAGTAAACACAGATTATACATTTTATAAGGGGCCTGTTAGTTCCCTAAATGAGATGAAAAAAAAATACTGCAGCTGCTTATTTTGCTCACCTAGTATCTTCAAACAAGAAAAAAATATATAAAAAGTTTTGTTTTGATACCATTAATAAAGCTGTCTCTCCTTGTGGCCCTAATACGTCTGTTCTCCAGTACTCACTGCAACAGACTGCAGAGACTCTTGAGTAAAATTAGAAATGCCAGGGCAAATTTCTCATCCTTATTTGTTCTAAGCCCTCCTCCAAGAACTAATTTTCCTCTTGCACCTGGTCTTTTTTTTTGCCGTACATTTATACTGTTTAAAAATATGCAACTGTTTTAAGTCTCAAATTCTTTATATTTAAATGCCTTTGACTTGACTAGAATCCTGCATTGTAGATATAAATCTGTTTCTTCAACCATCGCAAGCTATTGTGTCATGGTTTTAGAAAGTTTCTTGACCCACATGCAAACACTCCAGGAAGCAACAAAATTTTAAGATGTTTGTTTTAAATGAAAATGATCTTGGTCCAATGTGGTCCTGCAGGCCTAGGGCAGGGGGTCAGGAACACTGGTGAAGGACGAGAGGCGATGAGACCAGGAAGGTGTATATAGTAAATACAGAATAGGAGCTTAGCTTACTATGAAGATGAAGCAGGTCGGCCAGGGAGAGGTGAGTGAGATCCGAGGGGTTGAGTCCGTGAGCCAAGGAATGATGAGCAGGTTGGAGAGCAGACAGGTTACGTACTTGAGGAGAGAGGAGTCCTGAGATGGCAGCCGTGGGTGGAGGAGTCCAAAAAACACAGAGAGATGAAGATTATCTTTAAGGTTGGAGGACCTCAGAGGAACCGGTCCAAACCATCAGTGGAGGTAACCTTTAGGAACACAAACAGCACATGTATTGAAAAAACCAACACACTGTTTCAAACACTGTGTCGGAGCTTGATTCGTTTGGTAAAAGTCATGTGATCAGTGACGTCCGAAGCTTCGAAAGTGGTGAACTTACGTCACTGCTTTGGTACCTGATTCAAAGGTTCATGAGGAAGTGAATCGTTGGCTGGATTCGTGGTGTGTTTTGATGGCAAATGCGCAAAATATAACAAACCAGTGAAGGATTTATTAAGACACAGAGGCAAACAAATGTATGTGTTTAGTTTGTCATGCAGTTTATAAGCCTGGGCCAGATAGTTTGGGTCACGAACACACAAAAATACCTTTGCTGTGAGTGCACGTGTGTGCGTGCACACACACACACACACACGTGCGCTCACTGCAAAGGTTCTTTGTGGGTTCGTGACCCAAACTGTCTGGCCCAGGCTTATAAACTGCATGACAAACTAAACACATACGTTTGTTTGCCTCTGTGTCACAATAAATCCTTCACTGGTTTGTTATATTTTGC